>NC_084583.2:1862500-2000000 GCF_033978685.3 Nerophis lumbriciformis
CTTTAGTATTTGCCCTGGCCGAAATGTTCCTAAACAAAGTTTTTAGTCCCATTTACGACGGAACTAAGGGACAGAATGTGTCTGTCAGCAATAACAAGATCAACTTTGTTGTCAGGCAAAGTAGAATGTGCACTGAATGTGCGCCGTGTTATTCCCCCTCCCTCCTCCTCCCCGCCTCTCCTGCGGCTGCTGCCTCTCGTTCCCGCCGACACCTCCTCGGGAGAAGAAGAAGGAGAGCAGCCGGACCGACTCGCATCCTCCCTCACCGCAGAGCCCGCAGCCAGTGCCGGGCCGGCACCAGGATGCGGTGCCACAAGTTTTGGGTGTCGTGTACGGTTGGATTCTATGTGTGGACAGCCATTCTCTTCAAAGGTACGTGCAACACACAAAACAACTACAGGCATACAGGGTACGTGAACGCAACACGGTGACACCTGTGTGTGATGTTTGTTTTTGTTTTCTTGTGTTCTGAAGTTTAAAGTGAGAAACTAGAAATATGGGGAAATAACTACAAAAGTACGCTTCATTCATTAACGGTGTTACAAAAAAGATAAATTAGAACAGGGGTGTCAAACTCATTTTAGATCGGGGGCCACATGGAGGAAAATCTACTCCCAACTGGTAAAATCCCGGCACGATAATTTAAAAATAAAGACAACTTCAGATTGTTTTCTTTGTTTAAAAGTAGAACAAGCACATTCTGAAAATGTACAAATCATAATGTGTTTTTTTTTTTTTTTTACACTTACGGTTAATAGTATTCTATCTTTATTTGTTGTTATTTATACTTTCTGAATAAATGATGTGATAATGTTCATCAGTCAACTCATTGGTGGTCATTTTCAATCTATCAAGATAAAAAAATATATATATCAAAATCAAATTGCAGGATGTTATTTATGTATTTTGCTCATTTTCCTCAACATCATGTGGTTTATTTTTGTACATATGTAGCATAACATACAAAGATACCAATAATTGCTATTGCGACATCTAGTCGACACATTTAAGACAGCTTTCATTTGAAAATTTCAGCTCATTTTTATACTTAGCAAACTCATCCCGCGGGCCGGATAAAACCTGTCCAGGCCCGCGGGCCGTACGTTTGACACCCCTGAGTTAGAATAATACATAATGTTGGATATAGAGAACATACAAACCCTTTTATTCATTGAATTAAAAATACTGAAATTCCACAACATAGTGAATTTGCAAACAGCTAAAATTATACACAAAGCAAACTATAACCTGCTACCCAAGAATATGCAACAATTCTTCTCAACAAAAGAGTAGAAATATAATCTTAGAGAAAAATGTAATTTAATACATTTGTACGCACGTACAACACTTAAAACCTTCAGTATATCAGTATGTGGAATTAAATGATGGAATGGATTAAGCAAAGAAATCGAACAATGTACTCATATGAACCACTTCAGGGGTCACCAACGCGGTGCCCGCGGGCACCAGGTAGCCCGTAAGGACCAAATGAGTCGCCCGCTGGTCTGTTCTAAAAATAGCTCAAATAGCAGCACTTACCAGTGAGCTGCCTCTATTTTTAAAATTGTATTTATTTACTAGCAAGCTGGTCTCGCTTTGCTCGACATTTTTAATTCTAAGAGAGACAAAACTCAAATAGAATTTGAAAATCCAAGAAAATATTTTAAAGACTTGGTCTTCACTTGTTTAAATAAATTCATTTATTTTTTTACTTTTCTTCTTATAACTTTCAGAAAGACAATTTTAGAGAAAAAATTACAACCTTAAAAATGATTTTAGGATTTTTAAACACATATACCTTTTTACCTTTTAAATTCCTTCCTCTTCTTTCCTGACAATTTAAATCAATGTTCAAGTAAATGTATTTTTTTTATTGTAAAGAATAATAAATAAATCTAAATTTAATTCTTCATTTTAGCTTCTGTTTTTTCGACGAAGAATATTTGTGAAATATTTCTTCAAATTTATGATTAAAATTCAAAAAAATTATTCTGGCAAATCTAGAAAATCTGTAGAATCAAATTTAAATCTTATTTCAAAGTCTTTTGAATATCCTTTAAAATGTTTGTTCTGGAAAATCTAGAAGAAATAATGATTTGTCTTTGTTAGAAATATAGCTTGGTCCAATTTGTTATATATTCTAACAAAGTGCAGATTGGATTTTAACCTATTTAAAACATGTCATCAAAATTCTAAAATTAATCTTAATTAGGAAAAATTACTAATGATGTTCCAGAGTACAACACACTAGTTAACAGCATGCAATGCCAGGCTTCCCACTAACTGACAAAGAAACAGATAACAGATTTGGTGTCCAGTTCAAAGTGTGACATGATTTATTTAAAAATTTGAGAGTTGACTTTTGTATTTTACATGAGTTATTATTTGTACAAACATGGTGCAAAGTAATTCATGATTTGTTAAGAAATGTTAGTGGCTAGCCAGTTAAAGTGGGATATTGTGATTTCACAAGACTGTCTTAGAAGTGATCATTTGAAAATGTTCAATTTGAAAAATGTGCACTTAGAGAAAATATAAAAATAAAGTGTTGCATATTGATATTTATCTGTTTCTATATATATTTATTGTGAGAAATCATTAAGATGATCAGTGTTTCCACAAAGATAAATATCATTAATTATTAATAATAACATAGAGTTAAAGGTAAATTGAGCAAATTGGCTATTTCTGGCAATTTATTTAAGTGTGTATCAAACTGGTAGCCCTTCGCATTAATCAGTACCCAAGAAGTAGCTCTTGGTTTCAAAAAGTTTGGGTACCCCTGATCCACTTCAAGAAACTCTTCAAACTTTAAGTGTTTACAAAGTACAAAAAAGAAGAGTTAGATTTCATCCATCCATTCATTTTCAAGATAATCTTACTCATCACACCTTATGGAATATAACTTACTTCATCAATTATTATTTAGTTATTTATTTTTATTGTTATTACTTATGGAGTGTGTTGTGAATAAATTGAGAACAGGAAGTGAACAAAAGTGTTAGCAACTGCTATTTAAAGGAAAAGGGGTGGGATTAAATAAGCTCTGCTTCTTCCTACTCCTTTTCGAACATGCTGAATAGAGAAACTGGAAATTGTGATGCATCATGTTGTATGCATGCATGTTCCAAATAAACTCAAACTATTCAAAAATAATACCTCGTGGTACTTTTAAAAGAGACTTTCCACCTTTAATTTCAGTACTTTTCCATGCAAAAATGTAATGCTGGTATTGAACACTACATATTCACTATAATAGCATGCAACATTCCATGCACATGACTCTGTGATTAGAGAGTGCATATTAACGTTTGCTCCAATTCCCACCCCGAACCCCCCCATTCCATCACCATCATATGTGCATCATCGGCAACATCTGGCTTGTTTACCAGTCCGACAAGGTGGCTTTTTATGAAGATTTGTGTGTGTGTCCTCTGCCATCTTTCTCAGTCCTCACCTCTCCATACCAATGCAGACCCTGACTTGGATAAATGTCTGTTATGATTGCTGCAAGTAATGGATAATCTGAATCACACGCATTCAGCACTCCAGTAAATCCATGTATTTTATTTAAATATTTGCACATACTATTTAGAGTAAGGCACAGGTGTCAAACTCAAGGCCCGGGGGCCGGATCTGGCCCGGGACATCATTTTATCTGGCCGGCAAACACCTGGAAATATGTTTGACAATAACATTTTCTCACTAAATGTAATGGATTTTTTTTCATTTTTGACAGAAAAAATATATGTACTGAAATATATATGTATGTGAAATTGCATGCCTTTTAATAGTATCCATTATTGCAACAAATATTATAGTATATTATCATACTTTCCAAACATTTTTTGTCTAAATAAAAATAAATACTTAAATATCTGTTTGACTTATGATTTTACAGCAAACTACCCATCAAATTAATAAAAATGACAATGCATTTCACAGTGTTCTTTACCGCATATTACTATAAATGTAATGGATTTTTTTCATTTTGACAGAAAAAATATATGTACTGCTTGAAATTGCATGCCTTTTAAACTTTAATAGTATCCATTATTGCAACAAATTATACAGTATATTAATAATTATTTCCAAACATTTTTTGTCTGTATAAAAATAAATCCTTAAATATCTGCTTGACTTATGATTTTACAGCAAACTACCCATCATATTAATAAAAATGACAATAAATTTCACGGTGTTCTTTACAGCATATTACTGTAAATGTAGTGGATTTTTTTCATTTTGACAGAAAAAATATATGTACTACTTGAAATTGCATGCCTTTTAAACTTTAATAGAATCCATTATTGCAACAAATATTACAGTATATTATCATACTTTCCAAAAATGTTTTGTCTAAATAAAAATAAATACCTAAATATCTGCTTGACGTATGATTTTACAGCAAACTGCCCATCAAATTAATAAAAATTACAATAAATTCTACGGTGTTCTTTACAGCATATTACTATAAATTGAAAAAAAAACTACCATTTTTGCGATAAAATTATGTTGACTGAGCTGCCATATTTTTACAAAAAAATGTTGTTTTTAACAGTGTATTACTGAAAATGGAAAAACGATACATTCGTTTATAGGGTAGAACAACTGGCAGTTAAATTGAATAAAAAAGGAACTTGTACTGTTTTTCCATTCACAATATAATATTGTAAAAAACAATGCACATTTATTTTCTGTCAGTCCACATACATAATTCTTTCTTGCCGTGACCCGCCATTTTGCTATATGCCGCCTCCGCAAATGACGTTTTGGATGTTTCCGATTGGCTAAAATGGTCTTAAGTCCTAGGCTTCAGCGTCCCCAGTATTTTGGCATGCGTATGACACTCACTGTATGCGTTCGCTTGGGGACAGAGATAGTTTTTTAAATGTGCACGTGTGGCTGGAGATCTTGTTAAGACGTTAGTTTAGGCGGTGGCTCTTTGTTGTTAAGGCGGGCCGCCTTAACAACAAAGAGCTGTGGCAAACCCTGGTATTGTTGAATGTGCTCAAAAAGTACTTAAACACTCTTTGAAGTCTGTAGATTTCTTTAAATAACTAAAATAAACAGACCCACTGTTAGAAAGCCCACTATTTTTGCATGTTTTGTTTCTTATGCTTAACTGATAAGTGTTCTGGTGGGTGTTGTGGTGTCCTACTCGGTCCAGCGATCCTTGAACGCACCGTATAAACACCTTTGTGTCTTATTCCTCCGAGTATATATCGATCACTCCGTTCGAGTCTTCATAATTGAATATCTTAGTTGCTCGGAGAGTAATGTTCTTATCTCAGTCCAGATTGGGGTGTTGTTTCTCAATGTGGAAAGACGTTAATGTCTCTTTTATTCGTGTTAGGATTTAAGCTAGTGAGCCAGCACCAGTCGGTCCGTAAGTTTATCAAGTTGCAGTTATCAACCATGGTTTTCCGATAATTAAAATTTATGACGGTAATACTAACCGCCAAGAGTTTTACCACGGTTATCATTAATACTGTTTATCGTTTTTAGTTTTACATTAACTTCATTGTGGAGACTGCCAATAAACAATCTCAAGTTGGAAGTTTTTCATCTGTAAATTAGAAGAATGTTTGTCTAGCAGCCAAACTAAATTACAATATTTGTGGGTGTCAGAATAATATACGTAAACAAACCAGGGGTGTACAGAGTACAGCCTGTATTACATTGTAGTAGGGTTGTACTAGTATAGTATCGCGGTACTAATGAATCAAAAACAGTACTATACTCTGTTTGAAAAGTACCGGTTTCCCCTTTCTTTTTTTTCCTTCTTTTAAACGGGCATGACGGCACGTTGTCACGTTATGACATTGCTGTTTTAAAGGGGAACATTATCACAATTTCAGAAGGGTTAAAACCATTAAAAATCAGTTCCCAGTGGCTTATTTTATTTTTCGAAGTTTTTTTCAAAATTTTACCCATCACGCAATATCCCTAAAAAAAAGCTTCAAAGTGCCTGATTTTAACCATCGTTATATACACCCGTCCATTTTCCTGTGACGTCACATAGTGATGCCAACACAAACAAACATGGCGCATAGAACAGCAAGCTATAGCGACATTAGCTCGGATTCAGACTCGGATTTCAGCGGCTTAAGCGATTCAACAGATTACGCATGTATTGAAACGGATGGTTGTAGTGTGGAGGCAGGTAGCGAAAACGAAATTGAAGAAGAAACTGAAGCTATTGAGCCATATCGGTTTGAACCGTATGCAAGCGAAACCGACGAAAACGACACGACAGCCAGCGACACGAGAGAAAGCGAGGACGAATTCCGCGATCGCCTTCTAACCAACGATTGGTATGTGTTTGTTTGGCATTAAATGAAACTAACAACTATGAACTAGGTTTACAGCATATGAAATACATTTGGCAACAACATGCACTTTGAGAGTGCAGACAGCCCAATTTTCATCAATTAATATATTCTGTAGACATACCCTCATCCGCTCTCTTTTCCTAAAAGCTGATTTGTCCAGTTTTGGAGTTGATGTCAGCAGGCCAGGGAAGCTAGGGTCGATATTCTTCTCTTGATCATCTTCGGTGGCATAAGGGACGGTGTGAGCCAAGACATCCAGGGGGTTTAGCTCGCTCGTCTGCGGGAACAAACTGCCGCCATTGCTTGCCGTGCTACCGAGGTCCTTTGTCCCTGAATGGCTCACACACTGCGGCAGATTCAATGGGGGTCTGGCGGCAGATTTCTTTGACTTTATCGTTGGAAACGCATCTGCTTTGAGTGTCGCAGGATATCCACACATTCTTGCCATTTCTGTCGTAGCTTAGCTTTCGTCGGTAAAGTGTGCGGAACAAACGTCCAATTTCTTGCCACTTTCGCATCTTTGGGCCACTGGTGCAACTTGAATCCGTCCCTGTTCGTGTTGTTACACCCTCCGACAACACACCGACGAGGCATGATGTCTCCAAGGTACGGAAAACAGTCGAAAAAACGGAAAATAACAGAGCTGATTTGACTCGGTGTTTGAGAAAATGGCGGATTGCTTCCCGATGTGACATCACAACGTGACGTCATCGCTCCGAGAGCGAATAATAGAAAGGCGTTTAATTCGCCAAAATTCACCCTGCGTGGCGCAGTGGAAGAGTGGCCGTGCGCGACCCGAGGGTCCCTGGTTCAATCCCCACCTAGTACCAACCTCGTCATGTCCGTTGTGTCCTGAGCAAGACACTTCACCCTTGCTCCTGATGGGTGCTGGTTAGTGCCTTGCATGGCAGCTCCCTCCATCAGTGTGTGAATGTGTGTGTGAATGGGTAAATGTGGAAGTAGTGTCAAAGCGCTTTGAGTACCTTGAAGGTAGAAAAGCGCTATACAAGTACAACCCATTTATCATTTATTTATTTAAAGTTCGGAAATCGGTAAAAAAAATATATGGTCTTTTTTTCTGCAACATCAAGGTATATATTGACGCTTACATAGGTCTGGTGATAATGTTCCCCTTTAAGAGCAGAGGGGCAGGTTCGACAACGCACACACACGGAGTACTTACAAGCAGACACAGTGTGTAGACAGAAAAGGGAGAACGGACGCATTTTGGCTTCTGTAGTCCCTTTATTTAGAAACGTATCAAAGTATCGAAATACATTTTGGTACCGGTACCAAAAAAAATGGTATCGGGACAACCCTACATTGTAGTAATACAATAAGCAGCAACACTTGAAAAATAGAGCAGCATGATAAACTGTAACAAAAAATATATATGTTGCTACTAATAATACTGGTTTGTCTTAATGTATAATGTTTGTTTTTTTAAAGAAAATACATGCATCATAGCCAATTATAAAAATATTAAAATGACGTCATATTGACACCGAATAGATTGCCCGTCTGTGGGAAACACTGGACAGACTGTCCTTGTGTCACTCTGTGTCTTTGTTCATTTGCTTGTGTTAATTATACATGACATCCCTGAAAAAGAACACATTTTGTGTCTAATTCTGCCAGTTTCTCCTCACATTGGACGCATTGGAGACGAGTCATTGGCAGTCAGGCGCATCCAAACGACTTTTATATTCTGTTGGGGAATTCAATTCACAAGCCTGATGTCCCTGTGTACAAAGAAAAAGTACAATCTGAAATGTTTGTGATTTATATTTTATTCCTGATCCACTCGAAGGTTCAGACACTCGTCTATCATCTCCTTTCTTGTAAAAACCCCATCATTCTCATATATTGAGTATATTTTAATGGAATAAAAATAAATTTTGATCAGTAGTTGGGAAGGAGTAGGACAATCTAGCAGTACAATTGATAATTTTTACCTATCTATTGGGTCAAGGAGCGCTAAATTGCATAACCCAATTGTCGGGTTTGGAATAATCCAACATTGTAGTGTGCAAAACTCAACTTTTGGGTTAAATAATTCAACCCAATAGTTTGGTTGGGAATAACCCAACATTAAGTTATCATAACTCAACTTTTTTGGTTAAATAATTCAACCCAATAGTTTGGTTTAGAATAACCCAACATTGCATTATCATAACTCAACTTTTGGGTTATATAATTCAACCCAATAGGTGGGTTTGGAATAACCCAACATTGTAGTGGGCATTACTCAACGTTTGTGTTAAATACATTAAACCCAATAGTTTGGTTGGGAATAACCCAACATTGAGTTATCATAACTCAACTTCTGGGTTGTATGATTCAACCCAATTGTTTGCTTTGGAATAACCCAACATTGAGTTATCATAACTCAACTTTTGCGTTATATAATTCAACCCAATAAAAGGGTTTGGAATAACCCAACATTGTAGTGAGCATTACTCAACGTTTGTGTTAAATACATTAAACCCAATAGTTTGGTTGGGAATAACCCCACATTGAGTTATCATAACGCAATGTTTTGGGTTATATAATTCAACCCACTAGTTTGGTTGTGCATAACCCAACATGGAGTTATCATGACTCAACGTTTGGGTTATATAATTCAACCCAATAGTTGGCTTTGGAATAACCCAACATTGAGTTAGCATAACTCAACTTTTGGGGTGTATAATTTAACCCAATAGTTGGGTTTGGAATAACCCAACATTGAGTTAGCATAATTCAACTTTTGGGGTATATAATTCAACCCAATAGTTGGGTTTGGAGTAACTCAACATTGTAGTGAGCATAACTGAACTTTTCTGTTAAATACATTAAACCCAATAGTTTGGTTGGGAATAACCCAACATTGAGTTAGCATAACTCCACTTTTGGGTTATATAATTCAACCCAATAGTTGGGTTTGGAATAACCCAACATTGTAGTGAGCATAACTCAACTTTTGTGATAAATGAATTAAACGCCCCCCGCGACCCCAAAGGGAATAAGCGGTAGAAAATGGATGGATGGAGTTGGGTTATGAATAAACCAAGATTGAGTTAGCATAACTCAACTTTTGGATTATGTAATTCAACCCAATAGTTGGGTTATGAATAAACCAACATTGAGTTAGCATAACTCCATTTTTGGGTTATATAATTCAATCCAATAGTTGGGTTTGGAATAACCCAACATTGTAGTGAGCATAACTCAACTTTTGTGATAAATAAATTAAACCCAATTGTTGGGTTATGAATAAACCAAGATTGAGTTAGCATAACTCAACTTTTGGGTTATATAATTCAACCCAATAGTTTGTGCATCAATTAGGAACGTCTCTGCGCTGCTGACTTGTCTCCATTCAAGATGCTGGCCCCACTATGGACTGGACTCTCACATTATTAACTACATCCATTGGGTTACCTTTGTGCCCTTTGGGTTGAGATTTGTCTTGCCCTGATATGGGATCTATGCCGAGGATGTCGTTGTGGCTTGTGCAGCCCTTTGAGACACTTGTGATTAAGGGCTATATAAATAAACTTTGATTGATTGATTGATTGATGGTTGGAAATAACCTAACAGTGAGTTATCATAACTCAACTTTTTGGTTACACAATTCAACACAAAAGTTGGGTTGCAAGAATTAACCCAAAATCCATCCATCCATCCATCCATCCATCCATCTTCTTCCGCTTATCCGAGGTCGGGTCCCGGTGTCTGCAGCCTAAGCAGGGAAGCCCAGACTTTCCTCTCCCCAGCCACTTCGTCCGGCTCTTCCCGGGGGATGCCAAGGCGTTCCCAGGCCAGCCGGGAGACATAGTCTACCCAACGTGTCCTGGGTCTTCCCCGTGGCCTCATACCGGTCGGATGTGCCCTAAACACCTCCCTAGGGAGGTGTTCGGGTGGCATCCTGACCAGATGCCCGAACCACCTCATCTGGCTCCTCTCGATGTGGAGGAGCAACGGCTTTACTTTGAGCTCCCCCCCGGATGGCAGAGCTTCTCACCCTATCTCTAAGGGAGAGTCCCGCCACCCGGCGGAGGAAACTCAGTTCGGCCGCTTGTACCCATGATCTTCTCCTTTTGGTCATAACCCAAAGCTCATGACCATAGGTGAGGATGGGAATATAGATCGACCAGTAAATTGAGAGCTTTGCCCTCCGGCTCAGCTCCTTCTTCACCACAATGGATCGATACAGCGTCCGCATTACTGAAGACGCCGCACCGACCCGTCTGTCGATCTCACGATCCACTCTTCCCTCACTCGTGAACAAGACTCCGAGGTACTTGAACTCCTTCACTTGGGGCAGGGTCTCCTCCCCAAACCGGAGATGGTACTCTACCCTTTTCCGGGCGAGAACCATGACCCAAAATGTTGATTTAAAATAACACAAATAAGGAGTTTGTCCTCTTCTAAACCAGCAGTTGGGTTAAAATTGGGTTATTTTTTAAACCAACATGTTTTAGTGTTTATGCTCTCTAATGATGGCCTATATGAGGACCAGACTTTTTAAAAGCATGTTTAGAGGTTTATGCTTGTCACATGGGGGTTTCTTCAGTCGCTGATGACACTTAAATGGTCACAGTTTCATGGAACTTTTACAACATCTTCTCGTGATAAGTGTCAAGTTGTATGTTGATGCTCCACTGGTGGGGTTTCGTAAGTCATTGTGTTTCTGACATGCACCTACTCCAGTGGTCTGCTGGACACCTTGCATTATTCCATTTACCAGCAGAGCTTGTGAATGAAAACCAAACAATGGTCTCTTAATGTGACTTTAAGGGCCGGTCTGTTCTATAAGGACGCGCTGTGCTCAGTTGAAGGCTCTGTTGAGGGTCTTTGCTCCAGGATTAGGATTAAACGTCAAGTGGTTTCAGGGCTGTGATCACTCACCCTGGATTATAAAACTCTTCTATATGATTCCATCCATCCAGTGATCCATTAGGACACTTGTCCATATGCTGTGGTTGTCACATGTTCATGTTGGACTCCCACGTTTTGCTCACTGACGTGTGTGTGTGTGTGTGTGTGTGTGTGTGTGTGTGTGTGTGTGTGTGTGTGTGTGTGTGTGTGTGTGTGTGTGTGTGTGCGTGCTAGCAGACCCACAGAAACATAGATGCAGTAGTGGAGACAGACAAGAGTGTTCGCTCTGTTTCTTTCTTTAGGTACAGTGTATCTGGGAAGTATTCACTCGAGGTGGGAATCTTTGGGCACCTCATGATTCGGTTACGATTATGATTCAGGAGCTACGATTCGATTAAAAATCGATTGTTAATGCATCTTTAATTTATATACAGTACAGGCCAAAAGTTTGGACACACCGTTTTCACCAATGTCACCGTTTTCTTTATTTTCATGACTATTTAAAACTATGAATGAACACATGTGGAGTTATGTACTTGACAAAAAAAGTGAAATAATTTTAATTTTATATTCTAGTTTCTTCAAAATAGCCACCCTGATACTGCTTTGGAATTTTTTTAATTTATTTTAAAATTATTTTCAAGCGGTGCGGCTTCAAAGTCGTACTAAAACATTTTGACAGATTTTTGAGCACCGTGTGTAATGTTCTTCATTCTCAATGGAACATTTAAAGTTTTGGTGTTGTTTACCGGCGTCATATTGCAGTCTACACGTATCTATTTGTGTGACTGCCATCTACTGGTCACACTTATCATTACACCATGTACCAAATAAAATTGCTTCGAGGTCAGTAAGCACAACCAGAGTTATGCTGTAAATTAGGCGCACCAGGTTATAAGGCGCACTGTCGATTCTTGAGAAAATGAAAGGATTTTAAGCGCACCTTATTGTACGAAAAATATGGTATGTTCATTTTTCTTTTTTGTTTGTAAACATTTTTTCAGTCACTGTGCAGCATTTAGGCTTGCAGCTAATAATTATTTTCAAAATCTAGTAAATCACCGTAATAGCCCCAAGGTGTATTTTAAGGAAAATAGCTGAAATGAAGAAAACATTTTCTGATTGTCATGACTTTCATTCTTCTTTTCTAGTAAATGCACATCAACATAGAAATGTTTCTTTTAACACGTGTCAATTGATAAAAAAATGTTTTAAATCTCAGCTGCACAGATCACGGCACACACACATTACCGCTTTCATTTGCGGAAACTGTCCAGTTATTTAAAGTTCCTTACACCCCAAGCGGTCCAGGTTTTTATCTATATTTATCAGTCATGAAACGATTATTTGAAGCCACGTGATTTAAAATAGAAGCTTTATTAAATCAAATGAATCGATTTAATGCGTAATCGTTAGCAGCCTTTAGCCGTGATAGTTGACATTGGAAATAAATGAATATACACTTCCATCTAATGTTACCTAGCAACGTTGTAGGTATAGAACTAGACAGCGTATTATTAATTTGACTGTAAAAAGTTATCACCCACCTGTTAAAAATATACTGTACTTTTTTGCTGTTGTATAACAAAGAAAATCAATCAATCATTCAAACTTTATTTATAAAGCGCTTTTTATACATAAAATAAATGTAACGCAAAGTGCTTTACAAAGTTAAAAACAATACCCCGGTGACTAGGGGTGTAACGGTACACAAAAATGTCGGTTCGGTACATACCTCGGTTTAGAGGTCACGGTTCGGTTCATTTTCGGTACAGTAAGAAAACAACAAAATATAAATTTTTTGGTTATTTATTTACCAAATTTGTAAACAATGGCATAACATACATATACACACAAGACCCATTGCCGGGGTTAATGTGGTCAACATATATAAAATAAAAACTAAATAAGATAAGGCTCAGAATGGTTTCTTAACAAAACCTTTCTACATATAAAGTGCTTTTTTTGATTGATTGATTGAGACTTTTATTAGTAGATTGCACAGGACAGTACATATTCCCAGAGGTGTGGACTCGAGTCACATGACTTGGACTCGAGTCAGACTCGAGTCATGAATTTGATGACTTTAGACTCGACTTGACAAAATGTAAAAAGACTTGCAACTCGACTTAGACTTTAACATCAATGACTTGTGACTTCACTTGGACTTGAGCCTTTTGAATTGACATGACTTGACATGACTTGCTACTTTCCCCAAAACCCAAAGATGAAAAAGTTATTCGGGAGCGCTCCGTATTTTTCATTGTGTACTTGTCTATCAGCGTGTGTCAGCTGGTGTGGTCTCAGTACAACAGCCAATCAAATTAGATCTACTTTGTTTTCATCACACAGCATTCATCCAATCAAATTGCAGGACAACCAACGAAGAAGACATGTCCAAACCACACGCCAGTGAACAAAAAATGATACCTAAAATAATTTTGTTTGGGTATAAAAATTACGAGGTGGTCAACACAAAACGGTTTGCAGTATGCAACACATGCGGTTCGAAAATTACTGATGGAGAGGCAACAACGTACTTCCAACTTCGTCCGGCATTTGAAGTTGCACAAAGAACGGTAAGTTTTGAATGTAAGATAACGTTTATTGGCTAAGTAACGTGACTTTTATTTGCTGTGTAGTTAAATCAGTGAGGCTGTAAACTCACTGCTAACGTTATAACGTTATTGCAAACACGGGAATCTGTTGCAGTTCACTACCTTATTCATACTTTTTGTTCAGTGATTTTTTTTAAGCAGGGTTACGTTAGTCAATATATCACACGTAACGTTAGACGGCGGTCAGCAGCACCGCGTATTTTAGCCACCTAAAAAAAGACAAAAATAGTAAAATAAAGGTCAGTTAAAATGTATACTATATTATGAATATGTGTACCGTTTTAGCTAGCTTTCTGACATACTGTTGGTTGTTTACCTCAGTGGTCCCCAACCACCGGGCCGCGGCCCGGTACTGGTCCGTGGATCGATTGGTATCGGGCCGCACAAGAAATACTTTTTTTTTTCTTTCTTTTTTTAATTAAATCAACATAAAAAACACAAGATACACTTACAAGTAGTGCACCAACCCAAAACAACTCTCTCCCCCCTTTTGTTCTGGGCATTGAACATGAAGACTCTTCCTTCACTGTTCCGAGTGGCCATGAGAGTCTTGGCAGTGCCTGCCTCCAGTGCTCCAGTGGAGCGAGTTTTCAGCCATGGTGGCATCATACTACGCCCCCATCGTGCACAAATGACTGACAGACTCTTGGCTAATTTGGTCTTTTGCAAATGCAATGCAGCATAGGGCCCTGACATATAAAAAGTACAACTTTTTTGTTATGTTCACGTATATGTCATGTTTTTTCAATGTTAACACTTTTGTACAAATAAGTACATTTGCACTTTATTTTTCAATGTGTTTGTTCTGTAAAGGAATGAGTTAATGTTTAAAATGACTGGTTAATAGTGCTATTATAAAGTGCAATGTCAGCACTATTTTCTTTCCTGCAATTTAAAATGCACTTGTTTTAATAAATAAATACAGCGTTTGAAAAGCATACACAATCTGTGTTAATATAATAGTCTGTGGTTAAAAGGACTTGAAAGGACTCGAAACTCAAAATGCAGGACTTAGGACTTGACTTGAGACTTTCCAGTCTTGACTTTGGACTTGACTCGGGGCTTGCCTGTCTTGACTCGGGACTTGAGGGCAAAGACTTGAGACTTACTTGTGACTTGCAAAACAATGACTTGGTCCCACCTCTGCATATTCCGTACAATTGACCAGTAAATGGTAACACCCCAATAAGTTTTTCAACTTGTTTAAGTCGGGGTCCACGTTAATCAACATTAAACTGCCTCAAGTTGTTGCTCAGATTAAATAAAATGACACAACTTTTCTTCTACATATAAAAAGTGCAGCATTAAACAGTTTCAAGTCAACTCAGCCTCAGATTAACTCCCCCCCTCCCCCTCTCCCCACCCTGGCTAACTTGGCAGTAAGAGGATATATGGGCTCATTGTTCTTCCTGTCATGATGTGGAGGTGACGAACCCCAAGATGCAGAAATAACAGGCGGTGTACCAGAAAACATGGTTTTAATGTTAAAAAAAAAGGTGAAAACAAAAAGGCGCACAAGGCGAAGGCACAACTTAACGCAGGAAACAAAAGCGAACACTTAGCCTGAACTATGGACATGAAACAAAAAGTCGCTAACTGTGGCATAAATAAACAAAACTTACTTGGCAAGGCACGCGCAGCATGAACTAAGCATGAAATCATCAGCACGAACTATGGTATCTCCAGAAAACAAGCATGAACAGAGAATTGCATGAAACAGGGAGTCCACAGCATACAACAAACAATACTCCAGCACTGACTGGAGGGCAAGGCAGGTTTAAATAATGCCTCTGATTAGTGCTCGGGCAGCAGGTGAGCGGGCAAACACTAATCAGAGGCAGGTGGAAATAATAAGTAACCATGGTAACTAAAACAAACAAGGGTGCACAAAAAATAGAACTATGAAGTCCGAAACTAACATAAAACATGATCCGGGACATGGATCATGACACTTCCACCTTAGATGTGGGTCAAAATCTAGTTTTTAATGCAATATAGACTTATATCTGCTGCTATAAAAACCTTTGTTATTGCTTTAGCCCTGCCTGACTCGCCGAGGTTGAGGCTGCTTGAATGCGGTGGTGACACTTCAAATAGGTTAGCATGTGTTATGAGAGTAGCGTATGTGTGTGTGTGGCCCTTTAATATGTGACAGGATGTGAGGTAAGTGTGTGGGCGAGCGAGGTGAGGGAGCGGTAGCATGACTGCGGGGAGTGGCTAGTGTTTTGTTGGATTGGCTGTGTGCAAGACCTCAATAAAGCCACGATTTGCAACTAATCGCCGGACTCGTCATTTACCCTGGAGTCCGGAGCTGTGGAGACCCACTGCCGGGTAGAGTGAAGGGTGTTTCCCCCGAGAATACATAGGCCCTGGAGGAGTGTCTCCCCTGCGCTCCTCGACTACGGTCTGGGAGCCGGAAGCAGGAAAGGTGCAACACATGTTTGCCGTGTTGTCAGAAGCAGCTGCTGAACAATGTCGGCAAACCTCCGTCCTCCATTGTTGCATCGCGCAGCCAAAGTGTTCCCAAACGGGAGATCTTAACGAGGCACCAGGGTCTTCCAGCTCTGGCTTTTACATGTTGTCCTAGCCCGGTCGCTGCTAGCATGTGTACTCGTTTGGTACACCTCCGAACCGAACCGAAACCCCCGTACCGAAACGGTTCAATACAAATACACGTACCGTTACACCCCTATCGGTGACCCATATCCCCCAATATCACACACGTACGCACGGACACAGATACCCAACACAAACACACACACACACACAACATACACACTTATGCAATTATATGGACAAATTATTGCATGGCTGAGTACAGAGGAGGCATGTGAGAAACTATCACAATATTTTGTTGAAGCACTTGTTGCTTTAGTGCAGGGGTGTCAAACTCGTTTTCATTGAGGGCCACATCGCAATTATGGTTGCCCTCAGAGGGTCGCTTTTAACAATGAGTAATATATGAATATACATGTATATATATAACACATGAATAATATATTTTTTACGTAAGCTGCCAAAAAATATTAGAATTTTACTTTAAAAACTGGCGGCTCAGTCCCCAGAATTTGACAGTAAAAGCAGTGGGTTTTTTACAGCATGTACATTGATAGTACTGGATTTTAAAAGATACGCAATTGCATGTAGTATATGATTTTTAATGTTAAAAGGGAAATAACAAATATATTTAGTAAGATAGTACTGGATTTTAAAAGATACGCAATTGCATGTAGTATATGATTTTTAATGTTAAAAGGGAAATAACAAATATATTTAGTAAGAAAAGATTAAGCATTTTATTAATGCATATTATTTCCAGGCTTTCGCAGGCCACATAAAATAATGTGGCGGGCCAGATTTGGCCCCTAGGCCTTGAGTTTGAGACCTGTGTCATAACAGTACAGGAACAATTCAGTAGTGTTAATTGCAAAAGAGCTCCAAATGTGTCATATTGTGTCTAGGGCTGCAACTAACGATTCATTTGATAATCGATTAATCTGTCGATTATTACTTCGATTAATAATAGGATAAAATAGACAAAATACATTTCTATCCTTTCCAGTATTTTATTGAAATAAAACAGCATACTGGCACCATGTTCTGGACATTGGGGATGCAGCATACAGCAATAATAACACAGAAATGTAACTCATCAGATCAGAACTGAATCAGATATTGTACACGTTTCTGTTGTGAATAATAAAGGATTCATTTTAGGCTGCCTCTGAATAACAGCATGAAATATTCCAGCACCTTCATAACGTTTAGTTATACTAAAGCGTCACTCAAATCTATATATATTTATATAGCTTTATCGGGCCCGGTTACATTGATCTATTATGAAACCAACCTGAGATATTTCTGTCCGTTACGTTTATTTCCAAATTGGTAACCGTGCGTTTTCTCTCTCAAAACGGAGTCAAATGTGCCGGAGACACATTATCTGCCCTGCGTTGCAACAAAGGCATAACGTTAACGTTACTCACAAAAAAGCTGAACTCATGAATGCCTGTTGCCACTATGGACTTAAAAAGTTACGTACTGTGAGTTCCCTTCATCCATATCTGCAATATGTTTCCTTTTCAGGTGCTCCTGAAGCAATGTTGTACTTCCGTGCCATTTTGCAGGAAACGGTCTTCTTTGAAGTCTTTAAAGTAAAGTGTTCCCACACTTTTGACGACTTAGGTCGTACACTTTTCTCCATTGAAGCAATAACCTCAAGATGTTTTTCCGCTGAACGATCCGTACTGTTTTCCTGCGCCATTTTTCGAATGTTTCCAGCAAAGGAGACGACGTCGTCACGTGAGCTGTACATGACACATCATTGGCTAGCTTACTGCCACCTCATGAGATGTAGCCTCAGCGCTGTTTTGTACTGTTTTTGTACTTATTTTGATTATTGTTTCTCAGCTATTTGTAAATGTTGCAGTTTATAAATAAAGGTTTATAAAACTAAAAAAACAAACAAACAAAAAAAAGCTTCTGCGCATAGCATAGTTCCAACGAATCGATGACTAAATTAATCGCCAACTATTTTGATAATCGATTTAATCGATTAGTTGTTGCAGCCCTAATTGTGTCATTTCTGTTCCTCATTCTCTATTTCAGGTTCACCCTAAAAATGTGATCATTGACGCGCTAAGAAGTAAAATTCCTCTCCAGCTGCTGCTTTTAAGTAGACATGTACAGTTTCTGTACTGTTTTATTACATAACTTCCATTAAAAACCTTGAATTGAATGGATAGGTCCCTTGATACCTTCAGGATACCTCGAACAGTATATCCTCATGGGTTTGTTCAGAGTTGCTTAACATCTGCTTCGCTCCTCTAAATGTGTTCATTCTCCTAAAAAACTTAGTGATGCAACATTTGCTTTGGATCTCACCAGATTGTGCAGGTGTACCCATAAAGTGTATAAATTTTATATATATATATATATATATATATATATATATATATATATATATATATATATATATATATATATATATATATATATATATATATATATATATATACAACCAGTGAAATTGGCATGTTGTGTAAATGGTAAATAAAAACAGAATACAATGATTTGCAAATCCTTTTCAACTTATATTCAATTGAATAGACTGCAAAGACAAGATACGTAACGTTCAAACTAAGAAACATATTTTTTTTTCTGCAAATAATCATGGACTTAGAATTTAATGGCAGCAACACATTGCAAAAAAGTTGTCACAGGGGCATTTTTACCACTGTGTTACATGTGTTACGCTTGCGTGGCATTGTGATACCGGAGGTCGTCTTTTCACGATGCAGAGGGATGTCAGGAAGCGGCTTGCAGGTGAGACTAAATTATTTATTTTAGTTGCAGAACAAATTATGCTGCGCGGTGCCCACGGCACGGAAAACAAAAGGGTAGCCAAAAGATGGTAATATCAAAATGCAGACTATGAGCAAAACCAAGAACGTAACTTGTTGCATGGGAGCAAACAAGACCAACAGACCAAGTGAGGCCAGCGCGTAAACTAAATAGCCCTCTGATTAGTGCCCGGGCAACAGGTGCGCGTCCGGAACACTAACCAGAGGCAGGTGACTATAATCTGCCGTCATGGCAACTGAGAAACACAAACTCAACAGGTGCTGAAAACACAAGTGAACTGAAAACATAAACAGACTATGATCCGGGCAGCGGATCATAACAGTACTCCCCCCTTAAAGGACAGATTCCAGATGTCCCTTGGAAAAAATAAAACCCAAAACACTAAAATACAGTTCAAGAGTCAAGGGAGGGTGGAGGGAGGACTTGGTGGTGGGTCGCCAGGCCAAGTGGCCCCGAATCCACCGGGGACGAGTCAGGTGGTGGCGGCGAATGGAACGCCGCTGCCGTAGGCGAGGCGGGCGACCACGGAAAGGCCACATTCGTGGCTGCCGAGAAGGTGGGCGTGAGTGGCACCAGAAGTTCAGCAGCCGGAGAGTTCTACGACTACGTCTCGGGTGTCGCTGCTGTTTGCGCCACTGGCGTCCATACACTAACCTACGAGAAAGCCGCTTGCGCAGCCGGACCATTTGAGGTCGCTGAGACGACGATGATGGCGAGGAAGGTGGCGGCGCCCTGGAAAGGCCCACCGGAGACGAGGAGAGAGCAGACGTCGGCGTGGAAGCGGTAGGCGTCGTCGTCGCCGTGGAAGCAGGAGGAGTCGACGTCGTCGTGGAAGCAGGAGGAGTTGACGTCGGCGTGGAAACAGGAGGAGTCGACATCACCGTGGAAACAGGAGGGAGTGCCGGCGTGGGCGGAGCAGGCGGCTCGTCTGCTGGCGTGGGCGGAGCAGGCGGCTCGTCTCCCGGCGTGGGCGGAGCAGGCGGCTCGTCTGCCGGCGTGGGCCGAGCAGGCGGATCGTCTGCCGGCGTGGGCGGAGCAGGCGGCTCGTCTGCCGGCGTGGGCGAAGCAGGCGGCGAAGCAGGCGGCATGGGCGGAGTCAGAGGCGCAGGCGTCCGGGCTGTTGTTGTCGTTGTCGTTGCTTAGGAAGCAGGTGCTGGTGCGGACACCAGCTTTGGAGTCGGTGCTGGTGCGGAAAGCAGCCTTGTAGTCGGTGCTGGTGCGGAAACCAGCCTTGGAGTCGGTGCTGGTGCGAAAACCCGCCTTGGAGTCAGTGTTGGTGCGGAAACCAGCCTTGGAGTCGGTGCTGGTGCGGAAAAAAGCCTTGGAGTCGGTGCTGGTGCGAAAACCAGCCTTGGAGTCGGTGCTGGTGCGGAAACCCGCCTTGGAGTCGGTGCTGGTGCGGAAACCCGCCTTGGAGTCGGTGCTGGTGCGGAAACCAGTCTTGGAGTCGGTGCTGGTGCGGAAACCAGCCTTGGAGTCGGTGCTGGTGCGGAAACCAGCCTTGGAGTTGGTACTGGTGCGGAAACCAGCCTTGGAGTCGGTGCTGGTGCGGGAACCAGACTTGGAGTCGGTGCTGGTGCTGGAACCAGACTTGGAGTCGGTGCTGGTGCGGGAACCAGCCTTGGAGTCGGTGCTGGTGCGGGAACCAGACTTGGAGTCGGTGCTGGTGATCACAAAAAACATTCATGAAGTTTGGTTCTTTTATGAATGTATTATTGGTCTACTGAAAATGTGAGCAAACCTGCTGGGTCAAAAGTATACATACAGCAAGGTTAATATTTGCTTACATGTCCCTTGGCAAGTTTCACTGCAATAAGGCACTTTTGGTAGCCATCCACAAGCTTCTGCTTGAATTTTTGACCACTCCTCTTGACAAAATTGGTGCAGTTCAGCGAACTGTGTTGGTTTTCTGACATGGACGTGTTTCTTCAGCATTGTCCACACAGGACTTTGGGAAGGCCATTCTAAAACCTTAATTCTAGCCTGATTTAGCCATTCCTTTACCACTTTTGACGTGTGTTTCGGGGTCATTGTCCTGTTGGAATACCCAACTGCGCCCAAGACCCAACCTTCGGGCTGATGATTTCAGGTTGTCTTGAAGAATTCAGAGGTAATCCTCCTTTTTCATTGTCCCATTTACTCTCTGTAAAGCACCAGTTCCATTGGCAGCAAAACAGGCCCAGAGCATAATACTACCACCACCATGCTTGACGGTGGATCCATGACGATGACTTCTGTTTTGTTTGATCATTCGTTTTACTGCCGTGTTACCGACACCATTTGGAAACAATTAAAGTATGTAAATAAATATATACACAATATTTCTGTGTAAATAACTAATTTCACAATGTATATATCTGCGGCTTACAGTCCAGTGCGGTTAATATATAGAATTTTTTGTTTTTTATTTTTAAATTAGTGGGTACGCTCCATAGTCCGGGCAATACAGTGCTATTGTGCAATAAATCAATACAAAAAACTGACTGTATTTATACTGATAAGTAAAAAACATGATGTAAGTATTGGTAAATATAAAGAACCTTGAACCCTCATGTTCTGCACACATAAAAAGCGCTGACAGCCCACCTCTCCCTTAGAGGCTGCTGGTGAGTCAACCAAATGACGACCCTTCAGTTACTTTCATACACAATATAGAGCGGTGGTTCCTCTGTAAGTGAGCATGAAAGTCATGCAAATGTTGTAATCCTGCATGGGAGAAAAAAAGGTCCGAAAAGCAAACTCCCACAGCAGCATTTGTTATTTAATAAATAACACTGACACACTTTAGTTGGCGAAACAGCAAGAAAGTGAAACGTATTGCACACCTCGCTACAGTATATTATCATCTAGTACATCATATACATATATACAAAACCCAAAACCAGTGAAGTTGGCACATTGTGTAAATGGTAAATAAAAACAGAATACAATGCAAATCCTTTTCAACTTATATTCTGAAACGACGTGGTCGCATAGTGATGCGGGTGTGGTTCTCCCAAGGATGCAGATGGCTTCGGACACAGCTTGCAGGTAGGAAAAATGATTTATTATAAATATAAATAATATGATGAATAAACAAAAGGGCTAGCGTGGGAGCTAGCAAACCAAAAGAGCCTAGCGTGAGAACTAGTAGCTAAGAAACAGTACATAATCGTCGTCATCAGTTGTGTGAGAACAAACTACGAAGCCAGATAGAGTGAGGCCAGAGCAAAGACTAAATAGCCCTCTGATTAGTGCCCGGGCAACAGGTGCGCGTCCCGAACACTAACCAGAGGCAGGTGAAAGTAATCAGCTGACATGGCAACTGAACACAAACAAAATCAAATGTGCTGAAAACATATGTGACGAGAAACATAAACAAACTATGATCCGTGCAGCGGATCGTAACAGTACCCCCCCCCCCCCCCCCTTAAAGGACAGATTCCAGATGTCCCTTGACACTAAATAAAACTAGAACCCAAAAAACAAGAAATACTTCGAGAGTCAAGGGAGGGTGGAGGGAGGATTTGGTGGTGGGTCGCCAGGCCACGTGTCCCCGAATCCACCGGGGAAGAGTCAGGTGGCGGCGGCGAGTGGAACGCCGCTGCCGCAGGCGAGGCGGGCGACCACGGAAAGGCCACATTCGTGGCTGCCGAGAAGGTGGCCGTGAGTGGCGCCAGAAGTTCAGCAGCCGGAGAGTTCTACGACTACGTCTCGGGTGTCGCTGCTGTTTGCGCCACTGGCGTCCATAAACAAACCTCCGAGAGCGCCGCTTGCGCAGCCAGACCACTCGAGGTCGCTGAGACGAAGACGAGGAGAGAGCAGACGTCGCCGTGGAAACAGGAGGAGCCGACGTCGCCGTGGAAGCAGGAGGAGCCGACGTCGCCGTGGAGGCAGGAGGAGCCGACGTCGCCGTGGAGGCAGGAGGAGCCGACGTCGCCGTGGAGGCAGGAGGAGCCGACGTCGCCGTGGAGGCAGGAGGAGCCGACGTTGCCGTGGAGGCAGGAGGAGCCGACGTCGCCGTGGAGGCAGGAGGAGCCGACGTCGCCGTGGAGGCAGGTGCAGGTTCTGGTACCAGCCGTGGAGCAGGTGCAGGTTCTGGTACCAGCCGTGGAGCCGGTGCATGTTCTGGTACCAGCCGTGGAGCCGGCGCTGGTGTGGGTACCAGCCGTGGAGCCGGCGCTGGTGTGGGTACCAGCCGTGGAGCCGGCGCTGGTGTGGGTACCAGCCGTGGAGCCGGCGCTGGTGTGGGAACCAGCCTTGGGGCCGGGACAGGGGTTGGTCTTGGAGCCGGCGCTGGTGTGAGAACCAGCCTTGGAGCCGGCGCTGGTGTGAGAACCAGCCTTGGAGCCGGCGCCGGTGTGAGAACCAGCCTTGGAGCCGGCGCTGGTGTGAGAACCAGCCTTAGAGCCGGCGCTGGTGTGAGAACCAGCCTTGGAGCCGGCGCTGGTGTGGGAACCAGCCTTGGAGCCGGCGCTGGTGTGGGAACCAGCCTTGGAGCCGGCGCTGGTGTGGGAACCAGCCGAGGAACTTGGCATGGTGGAGCTTGGCGTGGTGGAGGTACTGGAGACGAAGCTTGGTGTGTCAGCCGAGGTGCAGGAACAGGTGCTAGCCGAGGTGCAGCTGGAGGTGGCCTAGCTGGCGGTTGTGGCTTAGCAGGACGAAGGACTGGTGGCGGTGGCCGTGCAGGAGGTTGCGGTTTAGCACGCCGGAAGACTGGTGGCGGTGGCCTTGCAGGAGGTTGCGGTTTAGCACGCCGAAAGACTGGTGGCGGTGGCCGTGCAGGGGGTTGCGGCTTAGCACGCCGAAAAACTGGTGGCGGTGGCCGTGCAGGAGGTTGCGGCTTAGCACGCCGAAAAACTGGTGGCGGTGGCCGTGCAGGAGGTTGCGGCTTAGCACGCCGAAGTTGTGCCACCGCACTAGCACAGTTCCCAGTACTAGCCCCCCCCCTCAAGACGCGGATACCAGACGCGCTCTTTGCGGTTTGGAACTGTCTTCAAGGGTGGGTGGGGGGAGGTATGGAGGGGGGTATACTCTTCTTCAAATTGTCCAAATTGACTATTATCATCCCCCACTTGAGATTGGGTGGGAGCACAGGGGGAAAAAATATGTGCAGTGGGCGGAGCAATAGTCACTGGGGGCGGAACCAAAGTCACTGGAGGTGGAGTCTGAAAATCAGAATGTGACTGACTAGACTTACACTTAATAAAAATGTCCTGATAATGTCTTATCTTACAATGAAAGTCACTTGGTATTGGCTGACAGAAAGAATTAGAAGATGGAAAAAAAAAATCTTGTTCAATGATGTCATCAGAAGTCGGCGGAGTTACCTCTTCGGGAGGCGCCAATGACATGACATTACTGTTGCAACTGTTCATGTGACTAACAGCCCAATCGGAGAACTTTTTGGCGAAGTGGTCGATGGGGTTGCCAAACATCTGAGGAGGGGGAGTTTGGGCAGAATGTAGCTTGCTTCGGTCCGGGGGAGGAGTTTGCAGGAGCGGCGCGTCTTGGCGGCGAGGGAAAGACCTCCTGGCCGGCTTCCGTCTTTGACGGCGCGCACGGTACTGCAGTGTAGCGGCGATGTCTTCCGACCAGAGGGAATCGATGGGGATAAGAGAGCCTCCAGGTCCCCACATGAGATTCGACCTCTCCTCCGTCGAATAGCGAAGCGTCTCGGCTTCCATCGCTCGCAACACCATGAGCGTACCTTCGTCCCACTCCTCGTTAGCCAGTGCGGGAGAATTGTTTTCTGCTGGCTTCGTACTGAAACGACGTGGTCGCATAGTGATGCGGGTGTGGTTCTCCCAAGGATGCAGATGGCTTCGGACACAGCTTGCAGGTAGGAAAAATGATTTATTATAAATATAAATAATATGATGAATAAACAAAAGGGCTAGCGTGGGAGCTAGCAAACCAAAAGAGCCTAGCGTGAGAACTAGTAGCTAAGAAACAGTACATAATCGTCGTCATCAGTTGTGTGAGAACAAACTACGAAGCCAGACAGAGTGAGGCCAGAGCAAAGACTAAATAGCCCTCTGATTAGTGCCCGGGCAACAGGTGCGCGTCCCGAACACTAACCAGAGGCAGGTGAAAGTAATCAGCTGACATGGCAACTGAACACAAACAAAATCAAATGTGCTGAAAACATATGTGACGAGAAACATAAACAAACTATGATCCGTGCAGCGGATCGTAACAATATTCAATTGAATAGACTGCAAAGACAAGATATTTAACGTTCGAACTGGAAAATGTTGTTATTTTTTGCAAATATTAGCTGATTTGGAATTTGATGCCACAAGTGGCAAAAAAGACTGAGAACATTCAGGAATGCTTATCAAATCTTTGGAAAATCCCACAGGTGAACAGGCTAACTGGGAACAGGTGGGTGCCATGATTGGGTATAAAAAGCAGCTTCCATGAAATGCTCAGTCATTCACAAACAAGGATGGGGCAAGGGTCTTCACTTTGTGAACAAATGCCTGAGCAAATTGTTAAAGAACAACATTTCTCAACAAACTATTGCAAGGAATTTAGGGATTTCACCATCTACGGTCCGTCATATCATCAAAAGGTTCAGAGAATCTGGAGAAATCTCTGCATGTAAGAGGCAATGCCGTGACCTCGGATCCCTCAGGCGGTACTGCATCAAAAAGCGACATCAGTGTGTAAAGGATATCACCACATGGGCTCAGGAACACTTCAGAAAACCGCTGTCAGTAACTAGTTCGTCGCTACGTCTGTAAGTGCAATTTAAAACTCTACTATGCAAAGCCAAAGCCATTTATCAACAACACCCAGAAATGCCGCCAGCTTTGCTGAACCCGAGCTCATCTAAGATGCAAAGTGGAAAAGTGTTCTGTGGTCTGACGAGTCCACATTCCAAATTGTTTTTGGAAATTGTGGACGTCGTGTCCTCCGTAACAAAGAGGGAAAGAACCATCCGGATTGTTTTAGGCGCAAAGTTGAAAAGCCAGCATCTGTGATGGATGGTATGGGGGTGTATTAGTTCCCAAGGCATGGGTAACTTACACATCTGTGAAGGCACCATTAATGCTGAAAGGTACATTCAGGTTTTGGAGCAACATATGTTGCCATCCAAGCAATGTTATCATGGACGCCCCTGCTTATTTCAGCAAGACAATGCCAAGCCATGTGTTACATCAACGTGGCTTCATAGTAAAAGAGTGCGGGTACTAGACCTGGCCTCCAGATCTGTCTCCCATTGAAAATGTGTGGCGCAATATGAAGCCTAAAATACCACAATGGAGACTGTTGAACAACTTAAGCTGTACATCAAGCAAGAATGGGAAAGAATTCCACCTGAAAAGATTAAAAAATGTGTCTCCTCAGTTCCCAAACGTTTACTGAGTGTTGTTAAAAGGAAAGGCCATGTTGTTATGATCCGCTGCCCGGTTCATATTCTGTTTATGTTTTCAGTTCACTTGTGTTCTCAGCACCTGTTGAGTTTGTGTTTCTCAGTTGCCATGACGGCAGATTATAGTCACCTGCCTCTGATTAGTGCCCGGGCAACAGGTGCGCGTCCGGAACACTAACCAGAGGCAGGTGACTATAATCTGCCGTCATGGCAACTGAGAAACACAAACTCAACAGGTGCTGAGAACACAAGTGAACTGAAAACATAAACAGAATATGATCCGGGCAGCGGATCATAACATTGCACACTCTTTCTCACGATGAGCTTCAAAAGATAGTCACCTGAAATGGTTTTCACTTCACAGGTGTCATCGTTTTGATGCCTTCAGTGACAATCTACAATGTAAATAGTCATGAAAATAAAGAAAACACATTGAAATGAGAAGGTGTGTCCAACATTTAAATGTAAATCAAAATCATCAAACGTCCACTTTGAGTAGTAGGGATGTAACGATATACATTTTCACATGACGGGTATCGTGACCAAAATAATCACTGTTATAATTATCGCAGTATTGTTGAATGTGTTCAAAAAGTACAAAAAAAAAAAAAGTTTTTATACACACACTGAAATATTTCCTCCAATTTTTTTAAACAACTAAAATAGACACACGGGTTGAAAACCCACTATTTAGGATAATTTGTGTTTTTTATGCTTCACTGCTTCACTAATGTTAGTATTTTATCAGTTTTAATGGCTAAGTGTTTGTTTTAAATATTGGTTTTTACTGCAGCACTTTAAGATGTAATAAATCAATTATTATTTATTATTTCTGGCAAGCGTTGTGGCATCCTACGCTGTTCAGCTGTCCTTGAACGCACCGTAAGAACACCTCAGTTTCGTATTACTCTGGGTGTAGAACAATCACTACGTTCTGAGAGCACAGCTTGTAGGTTCAATGTGCACAATGTTGATGGAAGTTTAAATTGGGGTTTGTCCTTTTTTAATGGAAAAGAGGCCAATTTCTCCTGTTTTCATGTTGGCATTTAAGTTAACGAGCTGGTGCCAGTCAGTCCGTGAGTTGATCACAGTGCAGGTGTCAGTCATGGTTTTTCAACAATTTTATTTTAAAACAGTAATAATAACCGTCAGGAATTGTACAGCGGTAGGGTTTTACCGATACCAATAACTTGGTACCGGTACCTAAATGTATATCGATAACTTTCGTAGCGCATGCACTGTGCAGTAGAGTGATGAACGGGTCTGGTTGTGTCCTGCAAAACTAACAATAAAGCAAACCGATTGTCACAAATCGGCGGCCTCGTCATTCTGACCTGAAAGCGGAGCTTAGCAGACCCATTGGCGGTTAAAGTGAAGGGTATTATTAACCCGACAAAAACATCGACCCTGAAGGGAACGTCTCCTCCCCTGTGCTCCTCAACTACAGTCTGCAGAACAGCAGGACAGGTGTAACAACTACATCGTTACTTGTCACTCTTTAAACTCTTGTGCAGATCTGAATGCTCATTATTTAAATGTTTACCTAAGTTTGAAGCGAAGGTGCTAATACTAATCGCCACATTTGGCAAGGCGTGTTTTAAAGCAACACTTGAAGCGCATTGCTTCCTTGTTTAAAGTGTCACGTTTATCGTTAGTTTTGAAGCCTAAATACTTCCATATTGTACTTCATATTGTACCCTCTTTATTCATCAGCAGAATTGTCGTTTTTTTGCCATTTTTCCTCTCCAATATGTTATTGCTTGTATGCACTTTGTGTGTGCGTTTTGACACACTCAACATCATGCGCCTCGGCTCTGTCGTCACCGCCGGGGGAGTGTAGCCGTGCCAGCAACCTGAGGGTTCCTGGTTCGATCCCCACCTTCTACCAACCTCGTCACGTCCGTTGTGTCCTTGAGCAAGACACTTCATCCTTGCTCCTGATGGGTCGTGGTTAGGGCCTTGCATGGCAGCTCCCGCCTGTCACGATGTGTTGGTGACGAACCCCAAGATGCAGAGACGGTAGGCTTGGTGCAGGAAAACATAATTTAATGTCCAAAATACAGGTAAAACACAAACCAGGAACTAGGACACAAGAAACAGGATACCAGGAAAACAGGAAACGAGGAACTACAACACAGCTCACAGCATACAGGAAACGGCTAAGGGCTATCCGGATTCAGCATACAGGTAGTAGCTACAACGACAATACTCCAGCACTGACTGAAGGGCAAAGCAGGTCTAAATAGCAACTGGCTGATTGACACCAGGTGTGGCCAGGTGCCAATCAGCCGCAGCTGAGGGGAAGCAGCGCTCAGGTAGACAAGCAGGAAACTGAACCAAAATAAGAGCGCTGACAGGAAATAAAAACAAACAGAGAAAAAAACAAAACATCACTAAACTGTCAGTGACAAACCTGACAGTAGCCCCCCTTCCGATAACAGATACCAGACGTTCTAGAAAACCCCCCCAAAAAACAAAACAAAAAAAAAGTTCAAAGTCACGGGAGTGTGGAGGGAGGACAAGGCGGTGGGCCGCCAGGCCAAGTGTCCCCGCAACTAGCGGGGAAGAGTCAGGTGGCGACGGCGAGTTGAACGTCGCCACAATTGGCGAGGCGGTCGCCCATGGAACGACCACATCCGTGGACGACGAGGGGTCCGCATGCTGGTGCCTACTGGCCGCCAGCGCGTCAGGCCAGCTGGCGGTCACGTAGGCGACGATGCTGGAGACGCTGGCGAAGCCGTGGGACGGCCCGCCAGGGAAAAGGAAGACAACGTCGTCGTGAGCGGAACCAGAGACGAGGAAGACGATGTCGTCGGCGTGGACGTAGTCAAAGGAGCAGGCGGCTCGTCTGCCGGAGTGGACGGTGGCGTCTGCTGGCCCACCGAAGAGGATGGCGCCGTGTGCTGGCCCACCGAAGAGGATGGCGCCGTGTGCTGGCCCACCGAAGAGGATGGCGCCATCTGCTGGCCAGCCGAAGAGGATGGCGCCATCTGTTGCAGATCCACTGGGCTGAGAAGTGGCTGTGCCTCTCCAGCTGCACAGCTACACATTGCTCCCCCTTCAGGGGACGGATCCAAGACGTCACCAGATAGGCCCACAGATGACAGGGATGGGTGGGAGAGGGCCTGAAATGAGGCCGAACTTCTTCTCAATTTAGCCATCATCGCCAGAATCCTGTCAAGCCTCTCCGCCATCGATATCTCCGCGGGGTTCGTATTAGGCTGAAGTATTCTGTCGCGATGTGTTGGTGACGAACCCCAAGATGCAGAGACGGCAGGCTTGGTGCAGGAAAACATAATTTAATGTCAAAAATAAAGGTAAAACACAAACCAGGAACTAGGAGACAGGAAACAGGATACCAGGAAAACAGGAAACGAGGAACTAGAAGACAGCATACAGGAAACGGCTAAGGGCTATCCGGATTCAGCATACAGGTATTAGCTACAGCTACAATGACAATACGCCAGCACTGACTGGAGGGCAAAGTAGGTCTAAATAGCAGCTGGCTGATTGACACCAGGTGTATGCCACAACAGTCTGTTCTCACCAAGACCAAGGCCTCCTCTCCCCTGCTGCACAGGGCCAATGATGTTTCTGTGCCTCAGATCCTCATTTGCTTGCAGAGTAGCTGCCACTGCAGTCCCATTTCCTTCCGGTCACCAAGGTAGGAGCTGTTTAGGCAACGCATGGGTCACGAGACTCTGTTAGTGTCATTTCCAGCCTTACCTTTGCACACTTAAACTCCTCTGCTAGGCTGGAAACAGGAAGCTCCAGAACACTTCTTCCATACAGTCCGATGTTACTGAAGCATTTGGGAAGACCCAGCCACTTCCTAGCAAATGAGCTAACCAACCTCTCCAACTTTTCTACCTTTGTAGTTGGTACGTCATAGATGGTTAGAGGCCACATTAGCCTGGGTAGCAACCCAAATTGGAGGCACCACAACTTCAACCGGCCAGGGAGCATGGTCTTATCAATGTTTTCAAGGCCAGTTATGGTATCCTGCTTGAGCTGGTCCACCTGCTCTGTGTTGTTGAGGGTGGCATGATACCAACATCCAAGACTCTAGACAGGCTTCTCAGACACTGTTGGTATAGCCTCCTCACCCTCACAGAATCGATGTTCCATCAGCTTCCCCCTCACCACCGAGATGCTTCTGGACTTGCTTGGTTTTATTTCCATCCTGGCCCACTGGATGTTTTCCTGCAGCTTGTTCAGCAGCCGCCTAGCACACGCCTTGGTTGTGGTGAGGATGGTCATACCATCCATATAGTCTCTGATGGGCGGTAAACGAAGACCTGATTTAATCTTTTGACCTCCTACCACCCACCTAGAGGCTCGGCTGATGACCTCCATAGCCATTGTGAAAGCAAGAAGTGAGAAGGTACACCCTGCCATTATTCTTATTTCAAGTCGCTGCCATGCTGTGGTACACTCACCAGTTGTCAGGCATAGCTGTAGGCCCTGGAAATAGGCTTTGACGAGGCCAGTTATGGAATCCGAGACACTGAAATAATGGTTATGCCACCCAGAGGAGATCATGAGGAACTGGCCCAAAGGCATTTGCTAGGTCCAGGAACACAACATGGAGATCTCTTCCACCCTTTTTGGCAGCTTGAATTTGACTCCATATCGTGTTTGTGTGCTCCAGGCACCCCGAGAAGCCTGGAATCCCTGCTTTTTGCACCGAAGTATCAATGTATTGGTTCCTTTCCAGGTAGGTGGCCAGCCTGTGAGCCACTACACTGAAGGAGATTTTGCCTTCAACATTGAGAAGGCTGATTTGGTGAAACTGGCTGATGTCCACAGAGTCCTTTTACTTGGGGATCAGGATGCCTCCTGCCCTCCGCCATGCAGTTGGAATTGCTTGTTTCTGCCACACCACCTTCATCAGCCTCCATAGAAAGTGTAAAACCTCCGGAGTTTTCTTATAGAACCGTTATGCAATTCCATTGGGCCCAGGAGAGGATGCAGCTCTTTCTCCTCGCCCAATTTTCTCCACCTCACTCCACTTGGGAGGGTTACTGTTCAGGTGGTGTTCTGGGGACTCTATTGGTGGCATATCAAGTGGGAGAATGTTCGGTCCGCTCCGCTGGCTGTCAGTGTGGTTCTGTTTGATGTAAGCTTCAAGATCTTTCTTTGATGTTGTGAGTTTGCCCCTTTTGTCCTTTGTAAAAAGGCTTTTTGCAAACTTGAAGGGGTCTTTGAAGAAGTTTGATCTAGTTCTCTCCTTCATTTTACGCCTCCTTCACATATTCTCAGCTCTCCTCAAGCTTGACAGTCTGTTCTTGATTTCTGCCTGTAGAAGGTTAATTCCCTCATTTTCCTCTTCTGGAGATTTTTTTCATTGTTTTTTCAGCTGCCTTCTTTCCCCAACTAACCGTTCAATCTCCTGCTGTCTCCTGGACTTTGTCAGTGTAACTGTCCTTTTCATTCTCTCTGCTGTTCCATATCTCTTCGCACCATAGCTGTAAATTAGGTCTCCCATTATCTCCAGCTTTCTGAAGTTGTCTGAGGAGTTTGCTGATGTCTGTGTCAATCGTCCCCCACTCTCTTTTCTCACAGGATTTTGGCCACCTGATTTGTGGCTTTCGTCCTTGCATCTTACTCTCCGTTGCGGGCTGTGACATTTCGGGCACCGCTATGCTTGGTTCCTCATCCTCAGCCTGAGCAAGGAGATTGATGTCCTACAGACTTTAGTTTTGGTCCTGCTGCTGGACTTCATTCGACTTACTCGACTTGCTTCGTAAGAAGTAGCGGTCAATGCAAAGTTCCTTCTGCTCTGACATAAAGCACTTTTTCAAGCCTTGGTGTCTTCTTAGGCCTGCATAGGATGTTACCTTGCTCCAGCCACACCTGCAATTCCGGAGCTCAAATCCTGGAGTAGGTGTTATAGGCTCAGGTACCTTGTTGATCATCATTCTCATCGTCTGTGTCGTTCCGGGGTCAGTTGCCGTGTAGCCTGTCGGTGAGTCATCCTCCCCCGCTCTCGCTGACTCTAGGGGTATTCTTCATTGAGCGTTTCGTAGCCAGAAAAGGGCAGGACTTGTACACTACTAGTGCCAAGTCCCTCCTGCCACAGGGAGCTAGCCTGAGTCAGGCCCGCTGGGGTCTTTCCCTCCTGTCAGCTATCTTTACAGGCGGTCACCAGGTCTTTCCCTGGTTGCCACATGCTCTTTTCACAGCAGTCACTGGGAAGATTCAGATGATCAGTTCAATTTTAGGACGAGATGGAACTATCACATGATACAAAGTAGAGTGTTAACAGTAGGCTACCTCCATCGGCGCTTCTTCAGTGCGGTTATGGTGTTGGACCTGGTTGTGTGGGATTGCAAAATGGGGAACGGACAGGAGGTTGGTTGACAGCTTCATTGGGGTCATCAGGTTGGGCACCCTACTTCACCGGTGTTTCAATGATAGGCCCACGACACCTCCAGAGAGCTCATCAGCAACACCTGGCGTCCCAGGTGAGCCCCCGACCATTATGTGTAGATATAAGATATAAGTAAGAACCGTACGCTACTTTATATTAGAAATGGCAACAGCAGAAGATAAATGTCACATAAGATGGTTGAAAAAAAAGAAGAAGCTTATGACTACGGTGTCGGCACGGACTATAAAGGCACATTTTCAGGACTTATACAGATCTCAAATACACATCAGCAGGTACCAAAAGGTAAGAAAAGTTGGTTTTGCATAATATTGCGAAACAAAACGCCAGATAATATGTCTGCTAATAGGTGCCATTTTGCAGTCCTTATACACACACACCATAATAATACTTGTATGTTTACTGCGCCGACAATCCATCAAGCGGTGCGGCTTCATAGCTTACCAAAGTTGTACTTAAAAACATTTTGACAGATTTTTGTGCACCGTGTGTAATATTCCATATTATCAATGGAACAGTTAAAGTTTTGGTGTTGTTTACTGCCATCATATTGCAGTCTACACATATCTCTTATGTATGACTGCCATCTACTGGTCACACTTATCATTACGCCATGTACCAAATGAAATTGCTTCGAGGTCAGTAAGCACAACCAGAATTATTCCGTACATTAGGCAGTGTTGGGACTAATGCGTTACAAAGTAAGTTTCGGCGGTAACTAGTAATCTAACGCGTTATTTTTTATATTCAGTAACTCAGTTGCCGTTACTACATGATGCGTTACTGCGTTATTTTACGTTATTTTTTTATGTAGTATCGGCTAGAAACAGAAGATCTGAGTGTGTTTTATTGGAGCGCTGCAGTGTCGTCCTTCTGAATCTCTTGTGTCACAAGCTGGAAGCGCACTCTGTGTGTGTCTGGGTGTGGGTGTGGGTGTGGGAAGGGCAAGGGGGCGGGGGGTGCGCAATACAACGTAAACCGTTGGCGTGCCTTAAGTCCGCCTGGAATTCGGGAGAAATTCGGGAGAATGGTTGTCCCGGGGAGAGGCACTGAAATTCGGGAGGGTTGGCAAGTATGAGATATTCTCACTTCTTTTCTTTTGTCGAGCACAAAGAAAAGAACATTTTAGTTAAATGTAAGTTGTGTTTTGGATCAAAGATCCCGTCTACTGCCCAAAACAACAATTCAAATCTGCCTGGTTAGGCTTTGTGTATGTCACGTGTGCCTTCCTTAGGTGAAGCCAGGTTTACAGCTATGTTGTTATTATGCTGTTTGTCACTTATGTATGTTATGTTGCAGCTATTTAAAATAGTTTTGTCAATTTGTTCTGGCCTGAAATAAATTGGCCCTTTGAAACATATCTTTGTCTTTGTGTGTTGTATGTAGACCACATTGCTTAGCAGAGTTCAGTGATGCAAATGCATGTCAAGTTGATCAACAGATTGTATTATTCTCCAGTGCAATAACAGTATTGAAATGAAGGCTAAAAGGGCATTAATGCGAGCTTTTAAAAAAAAAGAAGAAGAAAAAAAGTAACTAAATAGTTACTTTTCACAGTAACGCATTACTTTTTGGTGTAAGTAACTGAGTTAATAACTGAGTTACTTTTGAAATAAAGTAACTAGTAACTGTAACTAGTTACTGGTTTTCAGTAACTAACCCAACACTGACATTAGGCGCACCGGGTTATAAGGCGCACTGTGGATTTTTGAGAAAATGAAAGGATTTTAAGTGCGCCTTAAAGTCCCAAAAATACAATACATGCCATGGAAACACCGCTATCAAAACAATACCTCACACTTTTGCACTTGACAGCGGGAGCAAAAATCTGGTAATTTAACACAATAATTGTCTGGCAATAATATAGAACAAGTATTTTTAAACGTTTGATATTAGAATTGTTTTGTTGCACCACACAGACGTTTCACAGTGTCATATAATTTACAATCTGCAAAAATGTGCGCCTGTGAGGCAGCAGCTAAAGCCTGAGCGGGTTTAGTTCTACTAATCACCAACACAAAAACAGCAGGAATTCCTGTGTGTTGGTGTGTGTGTTCCTGAGATAGGAGTGTGTGCAGAGCCCGCCAGAGAGAGAATGGGTCCCTCTGGCCATCTGTTTTTGCATAGAGTGGGTCTAATGACTATGTCTCAGAGTCAGCCGGGATACATTCTCCTAGTGGTGCGACAGAGGTGGAGAATAATAGTTTTTTTTTAAACTATCCCAAACAAATACATCAGCATTCTGCAACGTGAAGTGATATCCTACTTAATTCCTTCCATTTTTAGGTGACGCCAACTAATTGGAAATGGTGCCAATCATGTTTTTTTTTGTTTGTTTATTTAATTCCAACACCAAATTGGCTGCGGAATGTGCTCATTTATTACACAAAAAAAGCAAGTGAATTCAGGACAGCCAGAAAGACTGCAAGAGAGAGGGGGGAGATCAAAAGAAAGGATGCTTATACAAAATACAGAAAAATGGGGTTGCATAAATTAGCGCTTTATGAGGACGGTGTGAAAAGCGTTCAGTTTGGGGGTAAAAAAAAAAACTGGAGAGATTAGGAAAGATAAGAACGAGTCTTTTATTTCTCCAATTTATATTTGCATGTACCATTTAAAACCAAATGTGCTTATCAAGTACAAAATGGGTGGTTTGGAAAAGCTCCATTATGGTGCCACTAACTACATTTCCATGCACTGAATTAGTCTGATTTCTCAAATACCGTATTTTCCGCACTATAAGGCGCACCGGATTATTAGCCGCACCTTCTATGAATTACATATTTCATAATTTTGTCCACCAATAAGCCGCCCCGGACTAAAAGCCGCGCCTACGCTGCGCTAAAGTGAATGTCAAAAAAACGCTGCGCTAAAGTGAATGTCAAAAAAACAGTCAGATAGTTCAGTCAAACTTTAATAATATATTGAAAACCAGCGTTCTAACAACTCTGTCCCAAAATGTACGCAAATGTGCAATCACAAACATAGTAAAATTCAAAATGGTGTAGAGCAATAAATAGCAACATAATGTTGCTCGAACGTTAATGTCACAACACACAAAATAAACATAGCGCTCACCTTCTGAAGTTATTCTTCATTCGTAAATCCTTCGAATTCTTCGTCTTCGGTGTCCGAATTGAAAAGTTGCGCAAGCGTGGGATCCAAAAATGGCCGGCTCCGCCTCGTCGAAGTCATCGGATTCAGTGTCGCTGTTGTTGTGCAGCAGTTCTGTGAATCCTGCCTTCCGGAAAGCTCGGACCACAGTTGTGACCGAAACTATCTGCCCAGGCATTTACGATCCACTGGCAGATGTTGGCGTATGTCGACCGGCGCTATCTGCCCGTCTTAGTGAAGGTGTGTTCGCCTTCGGAGCTGTGTGAAAAAAGCCACCCGGCCTCTTCGCGTAAACTTCCCTTAACCACTCGCTCATCTTTTCTTCATCCATCCATCCCTTCGAGTTAGCTTTTATGATGACGCCGGCTGGAAAGGTCTCTTTTGGCAAGGTCTTCCTTTTGAATATCACCCTGGGTGGAAGTTAGCATGGCAAGCTAGAACCACAGTGAAGGATGACTTCTCATTCTCTGTGGTGCGAATATTCACCGTACGTGCTCCCGTTCCACAGTGCAGTTCACAGGAATATCAGTTGCTGTGAAATACGGTAGTAATCCGTGTGCGGATGGAGAGATTGCGTCTTTTTATGAACCGGATCCTTGTCCTTTGTAGGAGCCATTTTGTGGTCTTTACAGATGTAAACAGGAAATGAAACGTACGGTGATATCCGCGCGTTTTTTCTTCTTCTTCCGGGGGCGGGTGAAGCGCTTCCTGTTCTATGGGGGCGGGTGAAGCGCTTCCTGTTCTATGGGGGCGGGTGAAGCGCTTCCTGTTCTATGGGGGCGGGTGCTTTCCTTGGCGGTTGCTTGCGTAGAAGAAGAAGCGCTTCCTGTTCTACCGGGAAAAAAGATGGCGGCTGTTTACCGAAGTTGCGAGACCGAAACTTTATGAAAATGAATCGTAATAAAGCGCACCGGGTTATTAGGCGCACTGTCAGCTTTTGAGAAAAATTGTGGTTTTTAGGTGCGCCTTATAGTGCGGAAAATACGGTAGTTAGTCTCTCAAAGAGCATCCTCCAACCCATGTTTGGCTTTTGAGAAACCGTACTAACACAGCTAGATTATGCGATTGGAAACCAGATCCCTCGAGTGGGTGTGTGCCCCCGCAGGGGACCCTACAGTCACATACTGTATGTACGGTGACCTATGATGATGTAAATCTAAATTTAACTCACTTTCTTATGGTCTAGATGGGTGTTTCTTAACCATAGGGCCAGGGCCCATTGTTGGCCCGCCAATAAATATCAGTACTGAGGTGTAATATACTTTTCCACCTCTTGTGGCAGTAAAGACAATCTCAAACAAACAGAAGAAGTCTAAAGGTAAACTACAGAGAAGTTTTTTAAGCGCAAAAATTATGACTAAAGTGTTGAAGCTGTATTTTTATTTACACTTAATTTTGTTGACATTTCATTTAGAACTATCGTGGTATCACACTCCTCAGCCTTCCCGGTAAGGTCTATTCAGGTGTACTAGAGAGGAGGCTACGCCGGATAGTCGAACCTCGGATTCAGGAGGAACAGTGTGGTTTTCGTCCTGGTCGTGGAACTGTGGACCAGTTCTATACTCTCGGCAGGGTCCTTGAGGGTGCATGGGAGTTTGCCCAACCAGTCTACATGTGCTTTGTGGACTTGGAGAAGGCATTCGACCGTGTCCCTCGGGAAGTCCTGTGGGGAGTGCTCAGAGAGTATGGAGTATCGGACTGTCTGATTGTGGCGGTCCGCTCCCTGTACGATCAGTGTCAGAGCTTGGTCCGTATTGCCGGCAGTAAGTCGGACACGTTTCCAGTGAGGGTTGGACTCCGCCAAGGCTGCCCTTTGTCACCGATTCTGTTCATAACTTTTATGGACATAATTTCTAGGCGCAGTCAGGGCGTTGAGGGGATCGGGTTTAGTGGCTGCAGGATTAGGTCTCTGCTTTTTGCAGATGATGTGGTCCTGATGGCTTCATCTGGCCAGGATCTTTATCTCTCACTGGATCGGTTCGCAGCCGAGTGTGAAGCGACTGGGATGAGAATCAGCACCTCCAAATCCGAGTCCATGGTTCTTGCCCGGAAAAGGGTGGAGTGCCATCTCCGGGTTAGGGAGGAGACTCTGCCCCAAGTGGAGGAGTTCAAGTACCTCGGAGTCTTGTTCACGAGTGAGGGAAGAGTGGATCGTGAGATCGACAGGCGGATCGGTGCGGCGTTTTCAGTAATGCGGACGCTGTATCGATCCGTTGTGGTGAATAAAGAGCTGAGCCGGAAGGCAAAGCTCTCAATTTACCGGTCGATTTCTACGTTCCCATCCTCACCTATGGTCATGAGCTTTGGGTTATGACCGAAAGGACAAGATCACGGGTACAAGCGGCCGAAATGAGATAGGGTGAGAAGCTCTGCCATCCGGGAGGAGCTCAAAGTAAAGCCGCTACTCCTCCACATCGAGAGGAGCCAGATGAGGTGGTTCGGGCATCTGGTCAGGATGCCACCCGAACGCCTCCCTGGGGAGGTGTTTAGGGCACGTCCGACCGGTAAGAGGCCACGGGGAAGACCCAGGACACGTTGGGAAGACTATGTCTCCCGGCTGGCCTGGGAACGCCTCGGGATCCCTCGGGAAGAGCTGGACGAAGTGGCTGGGGAGAGGGAAGTCTGAGCTTCCCTGCTTAGGCTGCTGCCCCCGCGACCCGACCTCAGATAAGCGGAAGAAGATGGATGGCATTTAGAAATTGTTTTTGTATTGCTAATTTATTTACAATGTATTTACAGGGTATCCGCAGGGTCTTAAAAAGTCTGAAATCCGTCCATCCATTCTCTACCGCTTGTCCCTCTTGGGGTAGTGGGGGTGCTGGAGCCTATTCCAGCTTTGGTACCGGTACCAAAAAATTGGTATTAGGACAACACTTGTACACACACACACGTGAATTGGATTACACGCGCACAGATTGAAATAACACGTTTGTAAATAATGTTGCTACAATAAGACATCCATATGGGCTGTTGACTTGTAAGGAGCCGCAGAGATGTTTGGTTTTGTTGTGATGTCATAGGTCAAGCGAAATGAGCGCCCCCCAGTGTACGGGAGGCACATGGCGTGAGACCAATAGCCGCCTTAGAGAGTGGCATGGACACTTGGACTTCACATGTCGGTGTGAAAATAACAAAAAATCCAATTTATTTGAGAAATCAAACTAATTTAGTGCATGGAAACAAAATAACTGTGAACAGCAAGTCCTAATACAATATAACTGTTGAGGTTGCCTTCCAGTGGGTTCTTCGGACCACCACACACTGCCAGGAGAGCCCAGAAAGGGTATAACACTGTTTTATTTTCATTAAATGTGCAGAGGCTTTTGCTTTCCAGCAAAATTTTCTTTTCCAAATCTTTCTCTCCTGCGTCCGCTCAGCAGCACCTCCAACTCCAACTGTGTGTCTCCTTCCGGCTGCTGCTAATAAAGGCGACAGGTGATTAGATAACAAGGCCCACCTGGGCCATCTACTCACCTGTTGCGGTCTTCGAGACCGGTCCTGGCACACCCCGTTCCGCGGCAGGCCCGCAGGCCACGCCCCCCTCTACAATAACTTATATTGTTTGTATGCATTTCTCACTTTTCTGTACTTATTTAGCACATTTGCATGTAACCACGGCTTCATAATAGAAGACTGTATTAGCACAGCCGTACCTCCTGCAACTATGTCAACCGTGTCCAAGTCCAGTATGAATAACCTTCTGTGTGTGGCATCAAATGTGTTTTATTTGCGTCCTGATTTATGTTGTAGTTTGCTTTCAGGCGTGTTTAATCAGCCCTTCCTGTTGCGTCTCCGCAAAACAGGTCCTTGTCCACCCATCCTTCGATTGTATTCAGCTCCTCTATTTTCTCTTTCTCCAGTTGTCATTGCTTGTTTAACTTTCTCAGCTTATGTTATTAACCACATCCTGTTAGCGTGTACGGATTATTTCCTGAAAAAAGCATTGACTCAAAGGTTTTTAGCAGCCTGGAGCCATCATTTATCCAGAATTCAGGACCAAACTGCACCAGGAAATTGAATTACGCCAGAGACTGTGTAGTATAACTTCTATCTTCTGCAGAAAGTAACTTAACAATATGGTTGAACGTGTCCCAGCGTAGACGCCATTGAAATTTGTTCTTCTATAGTCATCTAACACAGTGTTTTTCAACCACTGTGCCGCGGCACACTAGCGTGCCGTGAGATACAGTCTGGTGTGCCGTGGGAGATGATCTAATTTCACCTATTTGGGTTAAAAATATTTTTTTGCAAACCAGTAATTATAGTCTGCAAATTATGTGTTGTTGTTGAGTGCCGGTGCTGTCTAGAGCTCGGCAGAGTAATCGTGTAATACTCTTCCATATCAGTAGGTGGCAGCCGGTAGCTAATTGCTTTGTAGATGTCGGAAACAGTGGAAGGCAGCGTGCCGGTAAAAAGGTATCGTTGCGTCTGACCAGTCTTCCTCTCAGGGAATACAAGTCACTGGTCAATCCCAAATTCTTTCAGATGACATACATGCAGAGTAAGAAGGACCATCAAGACAGAATAGGAATATCATCAAATTTTACTAAAGCTTTAGGAGACCAGTCCTTACAAATGCGCTGATACCAGCATCCAGAAGCGGTCTGAAAATCAAATGGGAAGAGACAACTTATTGAATACGAAAACAGCCCCCACCCTGCCCAGAAAGGAGTACAGCCTCATTGTTCTAATACAGATAAGATAAGAAGGAAGTACTCCAACTCCCACATTCCAACACTTCAAGGTAAAACACAGAGTTTACTTGCGGGCATAAGATACAAGAACAAAGTGTACACATGGGAACATTTTAGCTGCTTTAAACATGACTATGAATAAAGAAAGAACTCTTAAAAATATGCATTCTCCACAGTATCTAATGCTTAAACCAAAAATAAACAAAAGGTAATTGCCCCTAAGAAAAGGCATTGAAGCTTAGGGAAGGCTATGCAGAACGGAACTAAAACTGAACTGGCTACAAAGTAAACAAAAACAGAATGCTGGACGACAGCAAAGACATACTGTGGAGCAAAGACGGCGTCCACAATGCACATCCGAACAAGACATGACAATCAACAATGTCCCCACAAAGAAGGATAAAAACAACTGAAATATTCTTGATTGCTAAAACAAAGTAGATGCGGGAAATATCGCTCAAAGGAAGACATGAAACTGCTACAGGAAAACACCAAAATAGGAGTGCAAGACAAGAACTAAAACACTACACACAGGAAAACAGCGAAAAAGTCAAAATAAGTCACGGCGTGATGTGACAGTACACCTACTTTGAGACAAGAGCTATATTGATGCATGGTTGGTTATGGTTTAAAGTCATATCCAACAATTGCGACTACTTTTTACTGTCAACTGAGTTTCGTTTTTGGTAACACTTTGGTATGGGGAACATTTGCACCATTAATTAGTTGCTTATTAATACAGGGTTAGGGTTAGGGAAGACTCTTAGTTAATGGCTTACTGGTTGTATAATAAGGCTATGCAGTATAAGGCATTAATAAGTACCTAATAATGACTAATTAAGAGCCAATATGTTACTAATTTGCATGTTATTAAGCAACTAATTAATGGTGAATATGTGTTCCCCATACGAAAGTGTTACCTCGTTTTTTAATGATTTCTGTTGGTGGTGTGCCGCCTGATTTTTTCAATGAAAAAACTGCGCCTTGGCTTAAAAAAGGTTGAAAAACACTGATCTAACAGGATATGCAAAGCTAATTTTCACCACTGCTCGTCTCGCATTTTTAATGTTTCCCCGTTGTCGATGCCTCTGTAAAGTCAATTCAATATACTCTTGAGACAAAACGGCGACGTCAAAAAAAAGTGTCTCAGAGGAGAACAATATGCATAAAGAAAGTGATAAAAGTGTTCATATTTTGTACAGTGCTAAGGTCTCTCCCCCCACCTTCCCTTTCCCTCTGGTGCTGATGCCCTTGGGCTTGCTTTAGTGCCCAGAGGTGTTCTGGCTCTGCTTATTAAGTCAGAAGTAATGCAACATGCAGACATGCAAAGTTCTGGGGCAATTTCAGTACACACACACACGCGCGCGTACACACACACACTGACTTGTAAGTAGAATGACAATGAAGAGACTTATTTTAGCGTTCCTTATTCTATGCCTTTGTTCCATATTTAGTACACATAATGTCACTCCCTCTTAGTTCTTTTATGCCTCTACAATGTTCGGCTTTGGTGTAATAGTCTTTTAAACTGAGCTGGATTCAATGCTATTGTGTGCATTGCTCTCCCAAAAGAATCTTTTGTCCGCTGCTCGGCAGATGCCTGAAAGAGCTACTCCGATGCCAAAGTGTCTCAATTGTGATATACATTCTGACAACTTCCTGGTCACGTGTCTTAAAAGCGTTCATTATTTCTATTCATGGAGAGAAACAAGAATGCCATTCATTCTGCAGCTGCTCATCATCCACAGGAATTGTACGCTTGTGTTGCCTGCATGCATGAACAACAACTAATCATCGTGCAATGAAATTATGCACTTTTTGAAGGTCCCTGTCTTAAAGGCCTACTGAAATGCGATTTTCTTATTTAAACGGGGATAGTAGGTCCATTCTATGTGTCATACTTGATCATTTTGCGATATTGCCATATTTTTGCTGAAAGGATTTAGTAGAGAACATCGACGATAAGGTTCGCAACTTTTGGTCGCTGATAAAAAAGCCTTGCCTGTACCGGAAGTAGCAGACGAGTAGCGTGACGTCACAGGTTGTGGAGCTCCTCACATCTGCACATTGTTTACAATCATGGCCACCAGCAGCGAGAGCGATTCGGACCGAGAAAGCGACAATTTCCCCATTAATTTGAGCGAGGATGAAAGATTCGTGGATGAGGAAAGTGAGAGTGAAGGACTAGAGGGCAGTGGGAGCGATTCAGATAGGGAAGATGCTGTGAGAGGCGGGTGGGACCTGATATTCAGCTGGGAATGACTAAAACAGTAAATAAACACAAGACATATATATACTCTATTAGCCACAACACAACCAGGCTTATATTTAATATGCCACAAATGAATCCCGCATAACAAACACCTCCCCCCTCCCGTCCATATAACCCGCCAATACAACTCAAACACCTGCACAACACACTCAATCCCACAGCCCAAAGTACCGTTCACCTCCCCAAAGTTCATACAGCACATATATTTCCCCCAAAGTCCCCAAAGTTACGTACGTGACATGCACATAGCGGCACGCACGTACGAGCAAGCAATCAAATGTTTGGAAGCCGCAGCTGCATGCGTACTCACGGTACCGCGTCTGCGCATCCAACTCAAAGTCCTCCTGGTAAGAGTCTCTGTTGTCCCAGTTCTCCACAAGCCAATGGTAAAGCTTGACTGTCATCTTTCGGGAATGTAAACAATGAAACACCGGCTGTGTTTGTGTTGCTGCAGCCGCCCGTAATACACCGCTTCCCACCTACAGCTTTCTTCTTTGCTGTCTCCATTGTTCATTGAACAAATTGCAAAAGATTCACCAACACAGATGTCCAGAATACTGTGGAATTTTGCGATGAAAACAGACGACTTAATAACTGGCCACCATGCTGTCCCAAAATGTCCTCTACAATCCGTGACGTCACGTGCCGGCGTCATCATACCGAGACGTTTTCAGTAGGATATTTCACGCGAAATTTAAAATTGCACTTTAGTAAGCTAACCCGGCCGTATTGGCATGTGTTACAATGTTAAGATTTCATCATTGATATATAAAACTATCAGACTGCGTGGTCGGTAGTAGTGGGTTTCAGTAGGCCTTTAAATACCATAAAACAAAATCAAATTTTTAAAGATGACGACACAGTGCTCTATAGCACTCTTGCATTATGCTCTGAGAACCATTATCCTGAAAGTTTGTTTTAGGTTTATTCCCTTTTTTCAGAGTTACAACTTACTGAAAAAAAAAAGTAATGTTATGCGAAACACAAATGAATGTCCCCTTCAGAGGAGGATGCATATATATGCAAGCCACTTCAATTAAGAATTTAAGGTTATTTTTCATTTCATATTCAGTGTAAATGTCATGTAAATGTTCAGCTTTGCCACAATGAGCTGCGACTAATTATTCCTGATCCTCTGCAACTCTGAAGCCGATACAGTTTGACCTTAACACACATACTGTAGGTATGGTGGCCTATGATGATATAAATCTAAATTTAACTACACTTTCTTGTGGTCTAGATAGGTGTTTCTCAGCCATAGGGCCAGGGCCCACTGTTGGCCCGCCAATAAATATCAGTACTGAGTTGTAATATACTTTTCCAACCCTTGTGGCAGTAAGTACAATCTCAAACAAGCAGAGGAAGTCTAAAGCTAAACTTGTGGAGACGTTTTTAAGCGCAAAAACTATGACTAAAGTGTTGAAACTGTATTTTTATTTGCACTTAATTTTATTGACATTTCATTTACCAAACATGCAGTGGGGCAAAAAAGTATTTAGTCCTCCACCAATCGTGCAAATCACATTGTAGGATTTTTAATTAATTAATTGGTAAATTCTTCTGTAAAATAAGTATTTGGTCACCTACAAACAAGCAAGATTTCTGGGTTTCACAGACCTGTAGCTTCTTCTTTAAGAGGCTCCTCTGTCCTCCACTCGTTACCTGTATTAATGACACCTGTTTGGCCTCGTTATCAGTAATTAATTGGTAAATTCCTCTGTAAAATAAGTATTTGGTCACCTACAAACAAGCAAGATTTCTGGCTTTAACAGACATGTTGCTTCTTCTTTAAGAGGCTCTTCTGTCCTCCACTCGTTACCTGTATTAATGGCACCTGTTTGGCCTCGTTATCAATTAAAAGACACCTGTCCACAACATCAAACAGTCACACTCCAAGCTCCACTATGCCCAAGACCAAAGAGCTATCAAAGGACACCAGAAAGAAAATTGTAGACCTGCACCAGGCTCGGAAGACTGAATCTGTAATAGGTAGGCAGCTTGGTGTGAAGAAATCAACTGTGGGAGCAATTATTAGGTTTAGCAAAGCCAGTATACGGGAGAAATATTTGCCCGTTAGCCTGTATGTCGATGTGTCATTGACCGGGCTAGCATGCTAAGCATTCGCTGCACGAACATACTAGCTTTGTTAGATAAGATCATAGACTGTATTGGACAATATAGTTTACATACCAAATGTCCATTTCCATTTAAAACAAGTAATAAAGAAAATGCCTGACTTACCTAACAAGGAGGAAATTAGCAAGTTTGGCGTCAGATGAAAAAATCTTCTCCACCTTCAATTGTCTCCATCTTTCAAAGGCATCCCCGATAAAAATCCTCGTATTGTTCCTGGCTTTGTCATAAATAAGTTGGGAATCGTAATGAGGCCTTTTAGATTTACTAAGGTCTGACATATTTAGTAACTTTACCAGTGGCAGTAGCTAGACGAAGACAGGCATACAAGCTAACGGGGTAAATATATGCCCGTTATGTGTCATCCAACTGACAGGGCAAATATATATTTTCGCCAAATAAAACCTATGTGGATATGGGTAGTGTCAGTGCCTATTTCGTTCTCAATATGCTGATACGCTGAGGAAATGGGTTCCAATATTAGTACGGCTGTCATGGCAATGTGAAACGTATGGAGACAGCCAAATCACATGATAAAATAATTCCTCATTTGTGTTTGCATATTGTGGACTACATGTACCAAGTTATATGGCAATCCGAAACGTTTGAAACAGTAGCCTATAGACATACCTTGCTAAAATGTCTCCTCTTCAGTTTTGGGCGTACATTAGGCTGCTAAGCATGCTCTACTTTTTTTCACCAGTATAACCAATGCTAACGTTGGTTGTAGTTTGTTTTAGTCTTTGTTTTCTGATAGTACTGATAATAACCATATTATTGTAATTTGTTGTGACATTGTTAAAATCAAGATACATGTGGGCCTTCTGCAGTGGAAAAGTTTGGCCCCGAGGTCAGAAAGGTTAACAATCCCTGACGAATACAGCTGAAATAGGCTCCAGCACCCCCCGCGACCCCAAAAGGGACAAGCGGTAGAAAATGGATGGATGGATGGGATGGACTTAGAGCGGTGTTTTTCAACCTTTTTTGAGCCGAGGCACATTTTTTTATTTAAAAAAATACGGAAGCACACCACCAGCAAAAAATATGAAAAAATTAAACTACACCAGGTCATCGTGCCTTATTTTGAGTTTGTTGGTGTTTTCCTGTGTGTAGTGCTTTAGTTCTTGTTTTGATTGATTGATTGAAACTTTTATTAGTAGATTGCACAGTACAGTACATGTTCCGTACAATTGACCACTAAATGGTAACACCCCAATAAGTTTTTCAACTTGTTTAAGTCGCGGTCCACGTAAATCAATTCATGGTATGGCAGCCTGTATGTTTTACGTTCAGAAATATAATTCCTTTGGACATCCGGCGACAAAGTATGACAGCCACGATTTAATAAGAGGTGTCAAATCCAGTAATAACAAGACTACCATTCTGTTTAAATCAAAACCTGTTTTTTAAATGTACATTATAACGTTAAAAAAAGCCATGTTGTTACCCATTGGCTCAACTGGGTATTATTGGAATAAACTTTGTTCTTTAATGGCATAAAAAGCATTCAAAGGGAGAAAAATATGCATCTACAGCAACAATCAACATCAACATACTGCTGTACACAATTGCAACATGCACAACACAAATGTATTATTAATACGTATTTTATGTCCCACTTTATTTTGGCTGTATTAAGCAATAATGTAAACAATTTGCATGTTTTGTCATCAGAAGCCATAAAGCTAGAAACAAGGGTTCTATTCAGACGACCATATATGTACAACCTCGGCTGTAACCCTAATTTGTGCAATTATAATTGATCAGGACATCACATGTCATTCTCAACACATGCAGTAGCATCCCTTTAGAAATCCCTTTTTGCTAATTCACGGTAAAAAAGCAACATATATCCAAGTGTATGAGGGGTACATTAGTACAATTCTCATAATAAAAACAACACTTTAAAAGAGAATGCTAAAACAAAATGTCAACAGTGGGAGTCTTGTGCTGTTATTTTGGTGGCCCTTCCTGTTTTGTTGGTGTTTTCCTGTAGCAGCTTCACGTCTTCCTTTGAGTGCTATTGCCCGCACCTGCTTTTTTTTTTAGCAAGCAAGACTATTTAAGTTGTGCGGATGCTATCCTTTTTTGTCGGGACATTGTTGATTGTCATGTCATGTTCGGATGTACTTTGTGGACCTTGTCTCTGCTGCCCGCGCTGTAAGTCCTTGCTGTTGTCCAACATTCTGTTTTTGTTTACTTTGTAGCCAATTCAGTTTTTTCTTTGGTTTTGCATAGCCATCCCTGTGCTTCATTGCCTTTTCCGTTCCCTTTCATTTTTGGTTCAAGAGTAACATACTTTTTTACCTGCACGCTGTCTCCCGCTGTGGTCTGCATTTTGGAAATCACGACCAACCATCCTCGTCTCACCCGACACATTCCGACTTTTACCAAGCAATTACCGTATTTTTCGGAGTATAAGTCGCACCGGAGTATAAGTCGCACCTGCCGAAAATGCATAATAAAAAAGGAAAAAAACATATAAGTCGCTCTGGAGCCCGGCCAAACTATGAAAAAAAACTGCGACTTATAGTCCGAAAAATACGGTAACTACTGACATGGTTCCCTGCCCAGCTCCAGACAGTACAGACACTAAGCAACGGCACATTATTTGCAGGTTATAAATATTGATTTGCAGAACATATTTTTGGGATCAATTAGATTAGACTAGATTAGATTTATTGGTCCCCTTGGGGAAATTCATTGTCACTGCCGTACATTTAAACACTAGACATTACACATCACACAAAAAAAAAATAACAAAAAGACATCATACATGACTAACACACATTTACAGGCTTGTCAGACAGGTCGGCCGGGCCTGCTGTTAAGGGCGGCTATAGCTGCAGGGATCAGGCTTTTCCTGAGGCGGGCCCTCCGGAATTTGATTGTTCTGTACCTGCGCCCTGATGGTAGTGGGATGATGTATTGGTGTAGTGGGTGAGTGATATCCTGAACTATTGTTTTTGCCAGTCGGGTGATGGACCTGTGGTTTATGTCTGAAATGTTGGGTGTGGGTAGGCCGATGATTTTAGCTGCTATGTTTGTAATGCGTGTGAGTTTGGTCCGGTTGGTTACAGAAAGCATGGTGAAAAAACATGTGGAACAGTACAGAAGGATGGGTTGAACAATGCTTTGGTAAAGTAATAACAGGAGATGAGGTGCAACGTATAGGTGAAGTTGCATAATTTCCCACGGCACACCAGACTGACTTAGAGCAGTGTTTTTCAACCACTGTGCCGGGTCACACTCGTGTGCCGTGAGATACAGTCTGGTGTGCCGTGGGAGATTATGTAGTTTCACCTATTTGGGTTAAAAATATGTTTTGCAAACCAGTAATTATAATCCGCAAATAATGTGCCGTTGTTGAGTGTCTGTGCTGTCTGGAGCTCGGCAGAGTAACCATGTTATTCTCTTCCATATCAGTAGGTGGCAGCAGGTAGCTAATTGCTTTGTAAATGTCGGGAACAATGACGATGCTTTGTCGTGATCACAATATGCAGGCGACAGCGGGAGGCAAAGTGCAGGTAAAAAGGTATCTAATGCTTAAACCAAAAATAAACAAAAGGTGAGTGCCCCTAAGAAAAGGCATTGAAGCTTAGGGATGGCTATGCAGAACGAAACTAAAACTGAACTGGCTACAAAGTAAAAAACAAAATACAGAATGCTGGATGACAGCAAAGACTTGCAGCGTGTGGAGCAGACAGCATCCACAAAGTACATCTGTACATGACATGACAATCAACTATGTCCACACAAAAAAAGATAGCAATCAATGTTCTTGATTGCTAAAACAAACCAGGTTCGGGGAATAGCGCTCAAAGGAAGACATGAAACTGCAGCAGGAAAATACCAACAAAACAGGAAAAAACACCAAAATAGGAGCGCATGATAATAACTAAAACACTACACAGGGAAAAACACCAAAAAGCTGAAAATAAGTCACGGCGTGATGTGACAGGTCGTGACAGTACACCTACTTTGAGACAAGAGCAATAGTAATGCAAGGTTGGTTATGGTTTAAATTCATATCCATCAATTGCGACGACTTTTTATTGTCTACTGAGTTTCATTTTTTAATGATTTCTGCTGGTGGCGTGCCTCCGGATTTTTTCACAGAAAAAATGCACCTTGGCTCAAAAAAGTTTGAAAAACACTGACTTAGAGGACCCATGAAAGGTGACCAATGACATGTGCAGTGATGGCACACGGAATATACTATTGTTTACACTATTATATACTCTTGTCAGTCTCATCTGCTAAGTACATACCTGAACATTGGTATAACAATGAAGACACATGCATTAGTTTCCTTGCTGGTTGATGGACTAATATTTAGAGCTCTTATGTTGTATAAGTACCAATGATAGTCACACACACACTTGGTGTGGCGAAATTATTCTCTGCATTTGATCCATCACCCATGATCCCCCCCCTGGGAGGTAAGGGGAGCAGTGGGCAGCAGCGGTGGCCGCACCCGGGAATCATTTTTGGTGATTTAACCCCCAATTCCAACCCTTGATGCCGAGTGTCAAGCAGGGAGGTAATGGGTCCCATTTTTATAGTCTTTGGTATAACTCGGCCGGGGTTTGAACTCACAACCTACCAATCTCAGGGCGGACACTCTAACCACTAGGCCACTGAGTCGGTATAGTTGTTGGTCGTGTGATGGGTGATGAGCCAAGAAGACGCCAACGAGGAATCGTCAAACAAAAAGCTTTATTTGTTTCAGCGAGCCTAAGACTGGAGCTGCAGCTCCAGGACAAAGAGTATGGGCCGAATTACTCTTCTGATATGCTCTCGGACAACTGTCCTTAAAGTGAAGTGAAGTGAATTATATTTATATAGTGCTTTTCTCTAGTGACTCAAAGCGCTTTACATAGTGAAACCCAATATCTAAGTTACATTTAAACCAGTGTGGGTGGCACTGGGAGGAGTTGGGTAAAGTGCCTTGCCCAAGGACACAACGGCAGTGACTAGGATGGCGGAAGCAGGGATAGAACCTGCAACCCTCAAGTTGCTGGCACGGCTGCTCAACCAACCAAGCTATACCGCCCCATATACCTTTTTACACAAAGACCCCCACCCTTCGTAACTCTAACCTTTGAGCCGGCCAGTCTGGACAGAAACCCAGCTTGTTGTTTGACCAGTCAACCTATTTCCTGTGATAGGTTTGAATCGGGTGATCTCCGACCTCTATCCTCTACTCCTACCTGTGAGGGCTTCCTACCAGATGTTGCTAATGTTTTTATTATCACTACTAAAATCCAAAGCTGGATTCCTGTTGTCATGGGGGCAAGAGCCACCACTCTCTAGAGAGCTTTTGATGGACATGTGCACCATTGAAGTTATCTAAGGGCAAACTTCCTTCGTAGAATAATCCTCTAAAGGATTCTGTGACCAAATTCAAACACATGCTAGCTCACAATCATATACGTAAATGGTACATGGTATAATTCACCTCACTTACCAATGCATCTTGCTCTACGGAATGTTTATCTGGAGACCATCATAATCTTTAAATAATCAAAGCAAAGTAACCACAAATCTCCTTGCTCCTGGAGTCTACCTGATGAGCCGCCTCTCGGTCTCAGCTTGCTTCTTCTCTCAGCTTCATTACGGAGATGATTATGAAGAAAATAACAGGCGGTTGCAATCCTTTAACCCTGGTGTGAGCCACATACGGTTTCTTCAGATGTTTGATTATTTTCTTCCTCCCAAACACAATTTCATGAGGCGGGCAGAGGGTGAGATTTCAGTTCTGTATTAGTTCACTCATTTTTGTGTGGACCGCAGTTCAAACCGTGACAAAACACAGAAAAACGTCTCATAATTTGGTGGAACAGTGGCTAATGTGTCTGGATGCATTGTGAAAAAGTGCACAGATATGTAACTCGCTGAGAAAAATTGTTCTGACATTTTCCACAGCCATTAGAGAACCCGGAGAAATGTTTAATCTCCAATGTTACACGGAAAGAGAAAAATGAGGCAAATAGATTTTTCTTTTATTAGTTTGAGGCATAATGATACTGTAATACCGTATTTTCCGAACCATAGGGCACACGTTATAAGGCGCACTGCCGATAAGCGGGTCTAGTCAGGTCTATTTTCATACAAAAGGCTCACCAGATTATAGGGCGCATTAAAGGGGTCATATTATTAGAATTTTCTACATTTAAAAGACTTCCTTGTGGTCTACATAACATGTGATGGTGGTTCTTTGGTCAAAATGAGGATAGATGATGTTTTACAGATCATCTTCAAGCCGCTTTCTTGTAGTCGCTTCAGGATGCACCGTTTTGTGTGCGGTCTTATTTACGTGGCTCACCTTCGGCACCGTCTTTTCTCCGTCATCTTTGTTGTAGCGGTGTAGCGTGCAAGGACGGGAGTGGAAGAAGTGTCAAAAGATGGAGCTAAGTGTTTTAATGACATTCAGACTTTACTTCAATCAATAACGGAGCAGCATCTCCTCATCCGTGACTCACTAATGCAATAACAAGGCTAGAAATGTGTCCCGTGAAAAAAAGTCCCACCGGAACTTTCTATCTAACTAAAGTCCCTTGGGTCCATCCATCCATCCATCTTCTTCCGCTTATCCGAGGTCGGGTCGCGGGGGCAGCAGCCTAAGCAGGGAAGCCCAGACTTCCCTCTCCCCAGCCACTTCGTCCAGCTCCTCCCGGTGGATCCCGAGGCGTTCCCAGGCCAGCCGGGAGACATAGTCTTCCCAACGTGTCCTGGGTCTTCCCCGTGGCCTCCTACCGGTCGGACGTGCCCGAAACACCTCCCGAGGGAGGCGTTCGGGTGGCATCCTGACCAGATGCCCGAACCACCTCATCTGGCTCCTCTCGATATGGAGGAGCAGCGGCTTTACTTTGAGCTCCCCCCGGATGGCAGAGCTTCTCACCCTATCTCTAAGGGAGAGCCCCGCCACCCGGCGGAGGAAACTCATTTCGGCCGCTTGTACCCGTGATCTTGTCCTTTCGGTCATGACCCAAAGCTCATGACCATAGGTGAGGATGGGAACGTAGATCGACCGGTAAATCGAGAGCTTTGCCTTCTGGCTCAGCTCCTTCTTCACCACAACGGATCGATACAGCGTCCGCATTACTGAAGATGCCGCACCGATCCGCCTGTCGATCTCACGATCCACTCTTCCCTCACTCGTGAACAAGACTCCGAGGTACTTGAACTCCTCCACTTGGGGCAAGATCTCCTCCCCAACCCGGAGATGGCACTCCACCCTTTTCCGGGCGAGAACCATGGACTCGGATTTGGAGGTGCTGATTCTCATCCCAGTCGCTTCACACTCGGCTGCGAACCGATCCAGTGAGAGCTGAAGATCTTGGCCAGATGAAGCCATCAGGACCACATCATCTGCAAAAAGCAGAGACCTAATCCTGCAGCCACCAAACCAGATACCCTCAACGCCCTGACTGCGCCTAGAAATTCTGTCCATAAAGGTTATGAACAGAATCGGTGACAAAGGGCAGCCCTGGCGGAGTCCAACCCTCACTGGAAACGTGTCCGACTTACTGCCGGCAATGCGGACCAAGCTCTGACACCGATTATACAGGGAGCGAACCGCCACAATAAGACAGTCCGTTACCCCATACTCTCTGAGCACTCCCCACAGGACTTCCCGGGGTACACGGTCGAATGCCTTCTCCAAGTCCACAAAGCACATGTAGACTGGTTGGGCAAACTCCCATGCACCCTCAAGGACCCTGCCGAGAGTATAGAGCTGGTCCACAGTTCCACGACCAGGACGAAAACCACACTGTTCCTCCTGAATCCGAGGTTCGACTATCCGGCGTAGCCTCCTCTCCAGTACACCTGAATAGACCTTACCGGGAAGGCTGAGGAGTGTGATCCCACGATAGTTGGAACACACCCTCCGGTTCCCCTTCTTAAAGAGAGGAACCACCACCCCGGTCTGCCAATCCAGAGGTACCGCCCCCGATGTCCACGCGATGTTGCAGAGTCTTGTCAACCAAGACAGCCCCACAACATCCAGAGCCTTAAGGAACTCCGGGCGGATCTCATCCACCCCCGGGGCCTTGCCACCGAGGAGCTTTTTAACTACCTCGGCAACCTCAGCCCCAGAAATAGGAGAGCCCACCACAGATTCCCCAGGCCCTGCTTCCTCATAGGAAGACGTGCTGGTAGGATTGAGGAGGTCTTCGAAGTATTCTCTCCACCGATCCACAACATCCGCAGTCGAGGTCAACAGAGCACCATCCCCACCATACACGGTGTTGACACTGCACTGCTTCCCCTTCCTGAGGCGGCGGATGGTGGTCCAGAATTGCTTCGAAGCCGTCCGGAAGTCTTTTTCCATGGCCTCACCGAACTCCTCCCATGTCCGAGTTTTTGCCTCCGCGACCGCTGAAGCCGCACACCGCTTGGCCTGTCGGTACCTGTCTGCTGCGTCAGGAGTCCCATGAGCCAAAAGAACCCGATAGGACTCCTTCTTCAGCTTGACGGCATCCCTCACCGCCGGTGTCCACCAACGGGTTCTAGGATTACCGCCACGACAGGCACCAACTACCCTGCGGCCACAGCTCCAATCGGCCGCCCCGACAACAGAGGTACGGAACATCGTCCACTCGGACTCAATGTCCAGCGCCTCCCTCGTGACATGTTCAAAGTTCTTCCGGAGGTGGGAATTGAAACTCTCTCTGACAGGAGACTCTGCTAGACGTTCCCAGCAAACCCTCACAATGCGTTTGGGCCTGCCAGGTCTGTCCGGCATCCTCCCCCACCATCGCAGCCAACTCACCACCAGGTGGTGATCGGTAGAAAGCTCCGCCCCTCTCTTCACCCGAGTGTCCAAAACATGAGGCCGCAAATCCGATGACACAACTACAAAGTCGATCATGGAACTGCGGCCTAGGGTGTCCTGGTGCCAAGTGCACATATGGACACCCTTATGTTTGAACATGGTGTTTGTTATTGACAATCCGTGACGAGCACAAAAGTCCAATAACAAAACACCACTCGGGTTCAGATCCGGGCGGCCATTCTTCCCAATCACGCCTCTCCAGGTTTCACTGTCGTTGCCAACATGAGCGTTGAAGTCCCCCAGTAGAACGAGGGAATCACCCGGGGGAGCACTCTCCAGTACTCCCTCGAGTGAATCCAAAAAGGGTGGGTAATCTGAACTGCCGTTGGGCGCGTAAGCGCAAACAACAGTCAGGACCCGTCCCCCCACCCGAAGGCGGAGGGAGGCTACCCTCTCGTCCACCGGGTTGAACTCCAACGTGCAGGCTTTGAGCCGAGGGGAAACAAGAATTGCCACCCCAGCCCGTCGCCTCTCATTGCTGGCAACGCCAGAGTGGAAGAGAGTCCAGCCCCTGTCAAGAGAACTGGTTCCAGAGCCCTTGCTGTGCGTCGAAGTGAGTCCGACTATATCTAGCCGGAACTTCTCCACCTCACGCACTAGCTCAGGCTCCTTCCCCCCCAGCGAGGTGACGTTCCACGTCCCAAGAGCTAGCTTCTGTAGCCGAGGATCGGACCGCCAAGTGCCCTGCCTTCGGCTTCCGCCCAGCTCACATCGCACCCGACCTCTATGACCCCTGCTATGGGTGGTGAGCCCATTGGAGGGGGGACCCACGTTGCCTCTTCGGGCTGTGCCCGGCCGGGCCCCAAAGTCCCTTGGGTGAATAATAAAAACTCACTAGACCGGTATGTTTTAGGGCTTTCAAGGCGAGTTTACTGACAGATATAAGTAAGAACTTTACACTACTTTATATTAGAAATAGCAACAGCGGAGGATGAATGTCCCATAACAAGAAGATAGAGAAAAAGAGGACGCTTATCGACTACGGGGTCGGCACGGACTACACCAAAGAACTGCTCACCCCCCAATTCCTCCACACGACACCTCCGCTCCGGACAGACTAACCTCCGAGGACAAAGCTATGAACAATGGGAGACCAGGCTTTCTACTCCGCCGCTCCCAGTCTGTGGAACGCTCTCCCTGACCACCTGAGGGCACCACAGACTGTGGATGCTTTTAAAAAAGGCTTAAAAACCCTTTTTTTTTCTTCTTTTTTTTTAAAACCAACCTTTTTTTAGATATAAATATATATAGTTCTAGTTTTTATTTATTTTTTATTTTTATTATCTTTTTATTTATTTGTTGAATACACTGTAGCACTTTGAGGTTGTTTGCTCAATGGAAAGTGCTTTTTTACAAATAAAATGAAGGTAAGAAAATTAGCTTTTGCATAATATTGCAAAACAAAACGCCAGATAATATGTCTTACCTTATACACACACCATAATAATACTCGTATGTTGAAGCACAGTACAATTGATCAAGCGGTGCAGCTTCATAGCTTACCAAAGTCGTACTAAAACATTTTGATATATTTGTAATGTTCTATATTTTCAATGGAACATATACAATTTTGGTGTTGTTTACTTGAGTGATATTGTAGTCTACACGTATCTCTTATGTATGACTGCCATCATATTGCAGTCTACACGTATCTCTTATGTGTGACTGTCATCTACTGGTCACACTTATCATTTCACCATGTACCAAATAAAATAGCTTTGAGGTCGGTAAACACAACCAAAAGGATCCGTACATTAGGCGCACCGGGTTATAAGGCGCACTGTCGAGTTTTGAGACAATGAAAGGATTTTAAGTGCGCCTTGTCGTCGGAAAAATACGGTATATATACTATAACATGTTGTTAATGTGACTTGATATTGATAAGAGTGCATCACGGTAGAGTGGATTAAATGTTTTCATTGTTAAAAACTAGGGATGTCCGAAAATTTTCAAACCGATAATTTCCGATATTACATTTTAAAGCATTTATCGGCCGACAATATCGGCAGTCCGATATTATCGGCCGATAAATGCTTTAAAATGTAATATCGGAAATTATCGGTATCGGATTAAAAATTTTCGGTATCGGTTTCAAAAAGTAAAATTTATGACTTTTTAAAACGCCGCTGTGTACACGGATGTAGGGAGAAGTACAGAGCGCCAATAAACCTTAAAGGCACTGCCTTTGCGTGCCAGTCCAGTCACATAATATATGCGGCGTTTACGCACACATAAGTGAATGCCATCCATACTTGGTCAACAGCCATACAGGTCACACTGAGGGTGGTCGTATAAACAACTTTAACACTGTTACAAATATGCGCCACACTGTGAACCCACACCAAACAAGAATGACAAACACATTTCGGGAGAACATCCGCACCGTAACACAACATAAACACAACAGAACAAATACCCAGAACCCCTTGCAGCACTACCCCCTACCCCACCCACCTCAACCTCCTCGTGCATTTTTTTCCATAACTTGAGTTGATTTATTTTGGAAAACTTTGTTACATTGTTTAATGCATCCAGCGGGGCATCACAACAAAATTAGGCATAATAATGTGTTAATTCCACGACTGTATATATCGGTATCGGTTGATATCGGAATCGGTAATTAAGAGTTGGACAATATCGGAATATCGGCAAAAAAGCCATTATCGGACATCTCTATTAAAAACAAGTGTGTTCCAAAATGAGGCCCATTTTCTATTCTACGATTAAATAACAAAATATGGGATTATTACATCAAAAAGGCAGAATGTAAAGCAAAAAATCTGGAATCCATCCATCCATTTTCTACCGCTTGTCCCTTTCGTGGTCGCGGGGGGTGCTGCTACATATCTCAGCTACATATTGATACTAAAAGTAACAAATATTTTTCTTCCACACATTTACCGATTTTTAAATGTGGTGGTATAGACTTTCTGTGACATCCTGGTGTCTTTTAGTCACATAAATTGAGTTTAGAAGTACCTTTTTTAAGGAACAGGACGCATTTCTGTGCTTCATGGCAGAGGTGGGACCAAGTCATTGCTTTGCAAGTCACAAGTAAGTCTCAAGTCTTTGCCCTCAAGTCTCGAGTCAAGTCCCGAGTCAAGACAGGCAAGTCCGAGTCAAGTCCAAAGTCAAGACTGGAAAGTCTCAAGTCAAGTCCCAAGTCCTGCATTTTGAGTTTCGAGTCCTTTCAAGTCGTTTTAACCACAGACTAATGTATTTACACAGATTGTGTATACTTTTAAAACGCTGTATTTATTTATTAAAACAAGTGCATTTGAAATTGCAGGGAAAAAGATAGTGGTGACATTGCACTTCAAAATAGCACTATTCACCAGTCATTTTAAACATGTAACTCATTCCTTTACAGAATAAACACATTCGAAAAAACAAGTACAACTGTACTTATTTGCACCAAAGTGTTAACATTGTATTTCCATGGCATATTGCATTGTAACTAGTTCCACAGCAGTTTCTAGCCTGTTCTTACCTTATCTCATTGATCTCATCTCATACTGTATGTGTGTTGTGTGAGTACACATGAAAAACATAACAAATACATGAACATAACAATGAACAGAGTTGTACTTTTTAGATGTCAGGGCCCTATGCAATATGTACACATATTCTTAATATAGTATACATTGTAACTGACCTTTATTTGACTATGTTTGTCTTTTTGTAGGTGGCTAAAATACGCGGTGCTGCTGACCGCCGTCTAACGTTACGTTACTGTGTGTGATACATTGACTAACGTAATGTTACTGTGTGTGATACATTGACTAACGTTACGTTACTGTGTGTGATACACGGACTAACGTAACGTTATGTGTAGGTACCTCATGCAACACTGCTTAAAAAAAATCACTTGACAAAAAGTATGAATAAGGTAGCGAACTGCAGTGGACGCAACAGATTGCCGTGTTTGCAACGACGTTATAACCATAGACATCTTATAAGTAGACGCAGCATTGGTTGCTGTGACGTAAGCAATTTGGCCGCCATCTTGAAGTGGTGATGAGGAGCCGGTGAGCAGCCTAAACTGACAGTTGACAGGTAGAAAACAAAGATGGTGTTCAGCGTTTTCCTGCTCAAATGAGCGGACTGTTGAAAATAGGAATCGGGGGATTACTTTTCACAAGTTTGATTTAACATCAACGTACTATTGGTTGTATTTTATGAAAATAATATTACCACAGAGTTGAGAAGGAGCAAAGATCTTCAATATTTGTATGTGAAAATCACAAAGAAATCTTCTGGGGGAGGATGACGCCCTACAAACTTTCAGCCCCACCTAAAACAAAATTCACCAGCCGCCACTGATTATGATGCATTCTCATTTTAGGCAAAGTATAGAACAATACTTTCTTAACAGTATAATTGTAACCAGGAATAAGTCTTCAAGTAACAATATTCAAATACTAACATTGTTAGGTAAAACAGAATTTGGTTTTATTCTGAATCCACTGAAACAGATTGGTGGTTTTAGCTGATATAAAGACTTTCAGGTGTTTATATATGTTTAAGTATTTGGCAGACGCTTTTATCCAAAGCGACTTACATAAAAAAATACATATAAAACAATCACTGCAAACATTATCATTTAAGGGAAGAATGTAATAGAAAATATCAATACAAAGTGTCAAGACAGAATAAACTCTCTGCTGCTGAAGCAACAGAGATACAGTCTATAGGTCCCTAAGATATATAGATATCTAATGTATTCATACATTGTTTATGTAGGATATACGCATGTATATATAACCTAATCATATTGTTTCTTCACCTTAAAAATAGTTTACCGTTTTTTTCCCCCTTCTCTGGGATTATATTCTCAGTTTTGATCTCGGACGTCTGGTCACTTATAGCGTATAAGAATATTATATTGCTGTTAAGCAAACTATGAATAATAAAACACGCCAAAACATGTGTCTGTTATCATAGCTACACGTATGACAAAAAAGGGGGTGAAAATCAGTGGTATTCAGTGAGGTACGATTAATTAAATGCGCTGACAATTCAATGCTCCTGCCAAATGAATTGCACTGAGTGGAGCGGATCACCACTCCAAGATGGCGGCCACGCGTCTCGTCTGCGCCAGTAGGCAGTAGCGCTCCATGCTGCGTCTACTTGTCTATGGTTATAACGTTAGCAGTGAGTTTACAGCCTCGCTGATTTAACTACACAGCAAATAAAAGTCACGTTACTTAGCCAATAAATGTTATCTTACATTCAAAACTTACCCTTCTTTGTGCAACTTCAAATGTCGAACGAAGTTGGAAGTTGTTGCGTCTCCGTCTGTAATATTTGAACTGCGTGATTTGCATACGGCAATTCTTTTTTTGTTGACTAAGTCGTAGTTTTTATACCCGAACAAAACCAACTTTAACATAATTGTTTCTCACTGGCACTTTGTTAGACAACTTGTTCATTGGTTGTCCTGCAATTTGATTGGATGAATGCGGTGTGATGAAAACAACGTAGATCTAATTTGATTGGCTATTGTACTGAGAGCACACCAGCTGACAGGAACAACACGCTGCTCGACACAGACGAAGAAAATGAAAAATACGGAGCGCTCCCAAATAACTTTTTAAGCTTTGGATTTTGGGGAAAGTGGCAAGTCATGTCAAGTCAAAAGGATCAAGTCCAAGTGAAGTCACAAGTCATTGATGTTAAAGTCTAAGTCGAGTTGCAAGTCTCTTTACATTTTGTCAAGTCGAGTCTAAAGTCATCAAATTCATGACTCGAGTCTGACTCGAGTCCAAGTCATGTGACTCGAGTCCACACCTCTGCTTCATGGACACATAACTGAATGCTTGCTGGTTTACGGGGATCAAATACATGTATGCCTCAATCAAATACAAATGAATGTATAACCTTTTATTTAATTTAATGTTGTCATTCCCTGTTAAAATAGACAAGACAAAAACCTATAGACTGCAATGAGTTGGCGACTTGTCCAGGGTGTACCCCGCCTTCCGCCCGAATGCAGCTGAGATAGGCTCCAGCACCCCCCGCGACCCCAAAAGGGACTAGCGGTAGAAAATGGATGGATGGATGGAAAAACCTATAGGCTGCTCATATCTCTGTCAGATAAGATATAGGGATATATAAGCAGAGGTTAACAGTGTACAGTGTTGCCTCGCTACAACACGGTTCACTTTACACGGTCTCACTGTTACACAGATTTTTTATGTGTGTAATTTTTTTACAGTGTCGCATGCTTTTTTTTTTTTATAGCATATGAATGCGCACTGTGTTCTGCGTCCTGATTCGCTAAGGGACTGTAGCCCATTGTCAATCAATCTTCTTCATGCCATGTGTCCTGTACAGTACAGAATGTATACTGTGGTGGGGGATATAATCCTGAAAAAGTTTTTACTATGGATGAGACAGACTTATTTTGGAAACGAATGTTCTCTCGCACCTTTATAATGCAGGACGAAGCCAAAAGCGCAGGATTTAAGGCCCAAAAAGATTGTGTGACTTTGGTTATGTGTGGAAATGCTGCGGGCTTTATGATAAAACCCGGGCTTATTTATAGGTAAAAAAATTCCTAGAGCCCTAAAAAAGTTTTGATCTTTGGTTTCATTCTTTTATACAGTAGTGTACTGTACTTATTTTTTTTAAATCCACAAAGGTTTGAACTTTGAGAGTGTTTAAACGAGAGAAATGTGAGAAAATGTTAATGCCTGTCTGAGAAAAGTGTATAAAGTGTGTGGTTAGGGGTTTTACAGCCTTAAAACATATATAAGAAACAAAAAAAACAGACGATACAGTACTGTAAATGAAAAAAACAACATGTAAACGAAAAATCATGCACAGTAAATGAAAAAAAACATCCTATAAATGAAAAAAAACATATAATGTAAACAAAAAATACATATAAAAAAAGAAAAATAAACTTCTACTACACGGATTTCACTTAAAGCGGGTATTTTTTGGAACGTAACCCCAGTGTTAAACCATGGAACACTGTACATGATGAATGGTCGGTTCCATACCGTAAGACAAACTCGACCTTTTTCTTATTTGGCGTTCCCCAGGGTCCCTGCAAGGCGAGTACCAGAGAAGACTTTACAAGGAGCTGCTGGCGAACTACAACCGCCTGGAAAGGCCAGTGGTCAACGACTCAGCCGCCATCCTGGTGGAGCTCGGCTTCACGCTTCTGCAGATCATTGACGTGGTGAGCACCATATACCGTATTTCCCGGACCATAGGGCGCACCGGATTACAAGGCGAACTGCCGATGAGCGGGTCTATTCAGGTCTATTTTCATACAAAAGGCGCACCGGATTATGAGGCGAATTAAAGGGGTCAAAAATATGTTTTTTTTCGAAATGTAAATGACTTCCTTGTGGCATAACATGCAATGGTGGTTCTTTGGTCAAAATGTGGGCGGAGGCGAGGGCGCTAGAAAAGAATATTCTAGAAACCATGACATCATGATGAAAATTAACTCAAATTTATAATAATAATTCACCCCTATACAATATCCTACCCTAATACCCTACTGTGCAATATTACCCTTCGAGTGCAATACATCCGACACTGATTGTTATTTATTACTCCGGTACTCTTGTCTTGATCTGTATATTGTACAGTATTTTGTATTTCTATAGCGTTTTGTACAAACCCCGTTTCCATATGAGTTGGGAAATTGTGTTAGATGTAAATATAAACGGAATACAATGATTTGCAAATCATTTTCAACCCATATTCAGTTGAATATGCTACAAAGACAACATATTTGATGTTCAAACTGATAAACATTTTTTTTTTTTTGCAAATAATCATTAACTTTAGAATTTGATGCCAGCAACACGTAACAAAGAAGTTGGGAAAGGTGGCAAAAAATACTGATAAAGTGAAGGAATGCTCATCAAACACTTATTTGGAACATCCCACAGGTGAACAGGCAAATTGGGAACAGGTGGGTGCCATGATTGGGTATAAAAGTAGATTCCATGAAATGCTCAGTCATTCACAAACAAGGATGGGGCAAGGGTCACCACTTTGTCAACAAATGCGTGAGCAAATTGTTGAACAGTTTAAGAAAAACCTTTCTCAACCAGCTATTGCAAGGCATTTAGGGATTTCACCATCTACGGTCCGTAATATCATCAAAGGGTTCAGAGAATCTGAAGAAATCACTGCACGTAAGCAGCTAAGCCCGTGACCTTCGATCTCTCAGGCTGTACTGCATCAACAAGTGACATCAGTTTGTAAAGGCTATCACCCCATGGGCTCAGGAACACTTCAGAAACCCACTGTCAGTAACTACAGTTGGTCGCTACGTCTGCAAGTGCAAGTTAAAACTCTCCTATGCAAGGCGAAAACCGTTTATCAACAACACCCAGAAAAGCCGCCGGCTTCGCTGGGCCTGAGGTCATCTAAGATGGACTGATACAAAGTGGAAAAGTGTTCTGTGGTCTGACGCGTCCACATTTCAAATTGTTTTTGGAAACTGTGGACGTCGTGTCCTCCGGACCAAAGAGGAAAAGAACCATCCGGATTGTTATAGGCTCAAAGTTGAAAAGCTAGCATCTGTGATTGTATGGGGGTGTATTAGTGCCCAAGACATGGGTAACTTACACATCTGTGAAGGCGCCATTAATGCTGAAAGGTACACACAGGTTTTGGAGCAACATATGTTGCCATCCAAGCAACGTTACCATGGACGCCCCTGCTTTTTTCAGCAAGACAATGCCAAGCCACGTGTTACATCAACGTGGCTTCATAGTAAAACAGTGCGGGTACTAGACTGGCCTGCCTGTAGTCCAGACATGTCTCCCATTGAAAATGTGTGGCGCATTATGAAGCCTAAAATACCACAACGGAGACCTCTGGACTGTTGAACAACTTAAGCTGCACCTCAAGCAAAAATGGGAAAGAATTCCACCTGAGAAGCTTAAAAAATGTGTCTCCTCAGTTCCCAAACGTTTACTGAGTGTTGTTAAAAGGAAAGGCCATGTAACACAGTGGTGAACATGCCCTTTCCCAACTACTTTGGCACGTCTTGCAGCCATGAAATTCTAAGTTAATTATTATTTGCAAAAAAAAATAAAGTTTATGAGTTTGAACATCAAATATCTTGTCTTTGTTGTGCATTCAATTGAATATGGGTTGAAAAGGATTTGCAAATCATTGTATTCCGTTTATTTTTACATCTAACACAATTTTCCAACTCATATGGAAACAGGGTTTGTATATTGTACAGGATTGCTTATTATTTTTATTGGATATTTGTCTGTTTATTTCAATTCTTAGTTTTTTTCTTTATTACCTCTTGTGTAATTTATTTTTACCCCATATTTGTTCCCACTGCCGCACCTTAAGTTGGAGTCCTTAATCTCATTATATGCAAATATAATGACAATAAAGTCGATTATATTCATTCTATTCTATTCTAAAATACAGATGGCATGTTGAGGCGCAGTTGAAATACTAAGCAGTTTATAGAACATGTTAAAAAAAAATAGAGAAATGAATGAATATGCAGTAATGCACTAGATTATAAGGTGCATTAAAGGAATCATTTTTTATTTTTATTTTTTCTAAATGGAAAACACTTCCTTATGGTCTGCATAACATGTAATGATGGTTCTTTGGTCAAAATGTTGCATAGATGATGTCATCTTTGTTGTAGCGGTGTAGCGTGCAAGGACAGGGGTGGAAGAAGTGTCAAAAGATGGAGCTAACTGTTTTAATGACATTCAGACTTTACTTCAATCAATAACGGAGCAGCCTCTCCTCATCCACGGCTCACGACACTGCAAAAAGTCAGTGTTCAAAAACAAAAAAAAATAATACAAAAATTAGGGGTATTTTATTTGAACTAAGCAAAATTATCTGCCAATAGAACAAGAAAATTCGGCTTATCAAGACTGTCCAAAACAAGTAAAATTAGCTCACCTCAATGAACCCCAAAATACCTTAAAATAAGTATATTCTCACAAGTAACAAGTGCACTTTTCTTGGTAGAAAAAAAAAAGAGACCTTTTTGCTCAATATGTTGAAAAATATTCTTAAATTAAGTAAATGCTAGTGCCATTATCTTGACATAATGATGTGCGCTCGGCATCATGATTTTTTTTTCATGCTTGAAGTAAGAAATTATTACTTAAAAAAAATAGTTTTATACTTGTGTGTGTTGATGACACAGCTTTGCAACAGTTGATATTCTAGTTTCAAGCATGTTTTACTCAATATAGGTCATCAAATCTCAGCAACAAGCTGTAATATCTTACTGAGATCATTTAGGACCAAAACCCTTAAAACAAGTAAAACACTCCAACATAAAATCTGCTAAGTGAGAAGAATTATCTTATCAGACAGAAAATAAGCAAGTATCACCCTTATTTGAGGTATTTAATCCTACTTAGATTTCAGTTTTTGCAGTGTAGTGCAACAAGGCCAGAAATGTGTCCCGTGAAAAACCATCCGACCAGAACTCTGTAATAAATAAAGTTTTGTGGGTGAATAATGTAAACTCACTACACCGGTAGTTTTTAGCGCTTCCATAGTGAAGCTACTGACAGATATAAGTAAGAACTTTACGCTACTTTATATTAGAAATGGCAACAGCGGAGGATGAATGTCCCATAACAAGAAGATAGTGAAAAAGAAGAAGCTTATCGACTACGGCAGGGGTGCTCATTACGTCGATTGCGAGCTACCGGTCGATCTCGGAGGGTGTGTCAGTCGATCACCAGCCAGGCATTAAAAAAATAGTCCTAAAAATGAGCGATCATAAATCTTCACTATGACGTCACTTTCGTCACTTGATTGACATTCACGGCACCCGAGGGTCTTCTGAGATGACGCTGGCTGCTGCCAGCTCATTAAAATTACCGACTGGAAGGCAAGAAACACTTTATTTCAACAGACTCTGGCGCCGTACCTGTCGTCAAAACTCCAAAGACCGACTGCACAGTTGCACAGTTGTGCTCACAAAATAAGAGTCTCAGAAAGCTGGCGTGCACAAGCTAGCAAGCTACGGAGTTTGCCGACAATGTATTTCTTGTAAAGTGTATACAAAGGAGTACGGAAGCTGGACAAATAAGATGCCAAAAACCAACCACTTTCATCAATCAATCAATCAATCTTTATTTATATAGCCCTAAATCACAAGTGTCTCAAAGGGCTGCACAAGCCACAACGACATCCTCGGTACAAAGCCCACATACGGGCAAGGAAAAACTCACCCCAGTGGGACGTCGATGTGAATGACTATGAGAAACCTTGGAGAGGACCGCATATGTGGGTAACCCCCCCCCCTCTAGGGGAGACCGAAAGCAATGGATGTCGAGTGGGTCTGACATAATATTGTGAGAGTCCAGTCCATAGTGGATCCAACATAATAGTAAGAGTCCAGTCCATAGTGGGGCCAGCAGGACACCATCCCGAGCGGAGACGGGTCAGCAGCGCAGAGATGTTCCCAGCCGATGCACAGGCGAGCGGTCCACCCCGGGTCCCGACTCTGGACAGCCAGCACTTCATCCATGGCCACCGGACCTGTGCCCCCCCCCCCCCCTCAAGGAAAAGGGGAGCAGAGGAGAAAAGAAAAGAAACGGCAGATCAACTGGTCTAACAGGGGGGCTATTTAAAGGCTAGAGTATACAAATGAGTTTTAAGATGGGACTTAAATGCTTCTACTGAGGTAGCATCTCTAATTGTTACCGGGAGGGCATTCCATAGTACTGGAGCCCGAATAGAAAACGCTCTATAGCCCGCAGACTTTTTTTGGGCTCTGGGAATCACTAATAAGCCGGAGTTCTTTGAACGCAGATTTCTTGCCGGGACATATGGTACAATGCAATCGACAAGATAGGACGGAGCTAGACCGTGTAGTATTTTATACGTAAGTAGTAAAACCTTAAAGTCACATCTTAAGTGCACAGGAAGCCAGTGCAGGTGAGCCAGTATAGGCGTAATATGATCAAACTTTCTTGTTCTTGTCAAAAGTCTAGCAGCCGCATTTTGTACCAACTGTAATTTTTTAATGCTAGACATAGGGAGACCCGAAAATAATACGTTACAGTAGTCGAGACGAGACGTAACGAACGCATGAATAATGATCTCAGCGTCGCTAGTGGATAAAATAGAACGAATTTTAGCGATATTACGGAGATGAAAGAAGGCCGTTTTAGTAACACTCTTAATGTGTGACTCAAAGGAGAGAGTTGGGTTGAAGATAATACCCAGATTCTTTACTGATTCGCCTTGTGTAATTGTTTGGTTGTCAAATGTTAAGGTGGTATTATTAAATAAATGTCGGTGTTTAGCAGGACCGATAATCAGCATTTCCGTTTTCTTGGCGTTGAGTTGCAAGAAGTTAGCGGACATCCATTGTTTAATTTCATTAAGACACGCCTCCAGCTGACTACAATCCGGCGTGTTGGTCAGCTTTAGGGGCATGTAGAGTTGGCTGTCATCAGCATAACAATGAAAGCTAACACCGTATTTGCGTATGATGTCGCCTAGCGGCAGCATGTAAATACTAAAGAGTGCAGGGCCAAGAACCGAACCCTGAGGAACTCCGCACGTTACCTTAACATAGTCCGAGGTCACATTATTATGGGAGACGCATTGCATCCTGTCAGTAAGATAAGAGTTAAACCACGACAAAGCTAAGTCTGACATACCAATACGTGTTTTGATACGCTCTAATAAAATATTATGATCGACGGTATCGAAAGCAGCGCTAAGATCAAGAAGCAGCAACATAGATGACGCATCAGAATCCATCGTTAGCAGTAGATCATTAGTCATTTTTGCGAGGGCTAATGATCATGTGGTATTGGACAGAAAGGAGGACTTTTTTTCTCCTCCATTCGAAAATGCGGACGTTATCAGCACCACTGTCTGATTCCTATCAATGCAAGTCATCAGAATCAGGTAATACACCAACTTATATTCTTGTCTTCATGAAAGAAAGGAATCTATTTGTGTTAAACATGCTTGTATTATCTTTAACCACCTTTAATTTATTAACAATGTTAACTATATGTGTTAAACATGCTTGTATTATCTTTAAACACCTTTAACTTATTAACAATATTAACTATATGTGTTAAACATGCTTGTATTATCTTTAAACACCTTTAAGTTGTTAACAATATTAACTATATGTATTAAACATTCTTGTATTATCATTAAACACCTTTAATTTTTTAACAATATTAACTATATGTGTTAAACATGCTTGCATTATCATTAAACACCTTTAACTTGTTAACAATATTAACGATATGTGTTAAACATGCTTGTATTATCTTTAAACACCTTTAAGTTGTTAACAATATTAACTATATGTATTAAACATGCTTGTATTATCATTAAACACCTTTAATTTTTTAACAATATTAACTATATGTGTTAAACATGCTTGCATTATCTTTAAACACCTTTTACTTGTTAACAATATTAACTATATGTATTAAACATACTTGTATTATCATTAAACACCTTTAATTTTTTAACAATATTAATTATGTGTTAAACATGCTTGTATTATCATTAAACACCTTTAATTTTTTAACAATATTAACTATATGTGTTAAACATGCTTGCATTATCATTAAACATCTTTAACTTATTAACAAAAACATATATTTCATAAATAAGTAAATGTAAATTATATATATGAATGAGGTAGATCCCCACGACTTGATCAATTGAAAAGTAGCTTGCCTGCAGAAAAAGTGTGAGCGCCCCTGGACTACGGTGTCGGCACGGACTACAAAGACAAACGCGCGCAAATTTTCGGGACTTATCCAGATCCCAAATACACATCAGCAGGTACCAGAAGGTAAGAAAAGTTGGTTTTGCATGCGAAAACAAAACACCCGATAAAATGTCTGCTATTTTGCGGTCCTTATACACGCACCATACTAATACTCGTATGTTGATGAGTACGTCTGACTACTGTAGCCGTAACGCGCCGACAATCCATCATGCGGTGCGGCTGCATCAGCTTTTTGAGCGCCGTTGTCAGCATCCATGGTCCGGATCATGTTTTGGTTAGTTATGTTCTGTTAGTTTTGGACTCCCTGAGTTCCTGTTGTGTGCACTCCTGGGTTTATTTTGGTCACCATGGGGATTAATTGGGTTCACCTGCCTCTGGTTAGTGGTCCCACGCTCAGCTGCTGTCAACCACTAATCAGAGAGCTTTTTATTCACCTTGCTCGTCACGCTCAGTCTGGCTTCCTTGTTTGCTTCACGCTACGGTTACGTAAGTTTTGCTCGTCTCCTAGCCCCTGCTAAGTGTTTAGCTTCAAGTGCGATCGGCACCTTGTTCTGTCGGTTTGTTTTCTGTTTGTGTACCTCTTTGATTTGTTTAAGATTAAATCATGTTCCTACCTACAAGTCCTGTCCGGAGTCGTCCGTTTGCATCCCGGGAGAACGAACAGCGCAGTAAACTGCAACCAAACCGTAACAGCCGTGTGTAATGTTCTTCATTCTTAATGGAACATTAAAAGTTTTGGTGTTGTTTACTGGCGTCATATTGCAGTTTACACGTATTTCTTATGTGCATACTTGCCAACCCTCCCGGATTTTCCGGGAGACTTCCGAAATTCAGCGCCTCTCCCGAAAACCTCCCGGGACAAATTTTCTCCCGAAAATCTCCCAAAATTCAGGCGGAGCTGGAAGCCACGCCCCCTCCAGCTCCATGCGAACCTGAGTGACGTCAGGTGCACAACACCACGTAAATCGTTGGCCAACCAAAAAGTAACCCCAGTACGCTATAGCCAACATTCACCAGGAGATGGCAACAGACAAACATAGATCACTCTATTACATTATTCCCCTTTTAGAAATGTATAGAAATTACTCAAAATAAATAAACAACCCAACCAAAAAATGCAGCAGCTCAATTAAAAAACTTTCTTTTTTTTTTTTTAGTACTGAACTCTTAACCTTCATTTGTAAAAAAAATAACATGCTTATTATACAAACAGTATTTGTACACCTTTAACACAGATTTTTATACTGTCTTCAGAGATTCAGTTTTTTTGGTGGTACTCGAAACCTTTCTGGGTACCTGCGAAAGGGTGTTCCGCAAGGTTAGAAAAATAGTGACAGAGAATAGAACAAGGATGGACAATTCAACCCTTAACTCAACAATGAGTAGACGAGTTATGTGTGTGTATATGTGTAAATAAATGAACACTGAAATTCAAGTATTTCTTTTATATATATATATATATATATATATATATATATATATATATATATATATATATATATATATATATATATAATAACATAAATATATATATAGCTAGAATTCACTGAAAGTCAAGTATTTCTTACATATATGTATATGTATATATATATATATATATATATATATATATATATATATATATATATATATATATATATATGAAATACTTGACTTGGTGAATTCTAGCTGTAAATATACTCCTCCCCTTTTAGCCCCGCCCCCAACCACGCCCCCGCCCCACCCCGACCACTCCCCACCTCTCGAAATCGGAGGTCTCAAGGTTGGCAAGTATGCTTATGTGTGACTGCCATCTACTGGTTACACTTATCATTACACCATGTACCAAATAAAATAGCTTCGAGGTTGGTAAGCACAACCAAAATTATTCCGTACGTTATAAGGCGCACTGTCGATTTTTGAGAAAACGAAAGGATTTTAAGTGCGCCTTATAGTCCGAAAAATACGGTACATGTCACTAAGTGGCATTGAATGGGAAACTGCTGTTTGCATATTTTACATTTAAAGTTATTTAACGTAATGTGTTGTTATGTGCAAGCACTAATGTGTCCCATCAGTGGAGAGATGATAAATGTCTTTGTCACGGTTTTATTATGGACCAGTCAATTCCAATGACTACTTGTGCTAGAGGGGTTATTAAAAAGTAATGTTTGCGCATGACAGAACGAGGTGGTACATCATATTCTATGCACTTTTTTTCCCCCCTTTTTTTTCTTCTCTGCGGGCAATAGAAATTACCTCATTTTCTTTTTTAGTCTAATGTGTCTACGACCGTAGCCATATGCATCCACGGGACATAATGTGCTGCCACTTTGTGCCTATGAAGCCCTGTTAAATGCTGGCGGAAGTAATGCACTTCTGCTGTTTGACTTCGATTCCACAAAGACCCTCTGGACTGATTCACACGGTTCCGGACACACACACACACACACACACGCTCACACATCGTTCATTAATACTCTCTCAGAATTCTCGAGCAAAGTCTCGCCTGAATGCTTTTGGAGCCAACATAAATAACCCTGCAATACATTACAATTGGGCTTGGCGATACGGCTATAACTATATCACGATATACGGTTTTTGTATTGGTGGATATATCTCGATAATTTTCATGACCTATGAAAAATAAGGACCGGGAGAAAAATACCGTATTTTTCGGACTATAAGGCGCACTTAAAGGCCTACTGAAACCCACTACTACCGACCACGCAGTCTTATAGTTTATATATCAATGATGAAATCTTAACATTGCAACACATGCCAATACGGCCGGGTTAGCTTACTAAAGTGCAATTTTAAATTTTGCGCGAAATATCCTGCTGAAAACGTCTCGGTATGATGACGTCAGCGCGTGACTTCACGGATTGTGGATGACATTTTGGGACAGCATGGTGGCCAGCTATTAAGTCGTCTGTTTTCATGGCAAAATTCCACAGTATTCTGGACATCTGTGTTGGTGAATCTTTTGCAATTTGTTCAATGAACAATGGAGACAGCAAAGAAGAAAGCTGTAGGTGGGAAGCGGTGTATTGCGGCCGACTGCAGCAACAACACAAACACAGCCGGTGTTTCATTGTTTACATTCCCGGAAGATGACAGTCAAGCTTTACCATTGGCCTGTGGAGAACTGGGACAACAGAGACTCTTACCAGGAGGACTTTGAGTTGGATGCGCAGACACGGTACTGTGGGTACGCATGCAGCTGCGGCTTCCAAACATTTGATCGCTTGCCTGTACGTGCGTGCCGCTATGTGCATGTCACGTACGTAACTTTGGGGAAATATATGTGCTGTATGAACTTTGGGGAGGTGAACGGTACTTTGGGCTGTGGGATTGAGTGTGTTGTGCAGGTGTTTGAGTTGTATTGGCAGGTTATATGGACGGTGTTTGTTATGCGGGATTAATTTGTGGTATATTAAATATAAGCCTGGTTGTGTTGTGGCTAATCTTGTGTTTATTTACTGTTTTAGTCATTCCCAGCTGAATATCAGGTCCCACCCGCCTCTCACAGCATCTTCCCTATCTGAATCGCTCCCACTGCCCTCTAGTCCTTCACTCTCACTTTCCTCATCCACAAATCTTTCATCCTCGCTCAAATTAATGGGGAAATTGTCGCTTTCTCGGTCCGAATCGCTCTCGCTGCTGGTGGCCATGATTGTAAACATTGTGCAGATGTGAGGAGCTCCACAGCCTGTGACGTCACGCTACTCGTCTGCTACTTCCGGTACAGGCAAGGCTTTTTTATCAGCGACCAAAAGTTGCGAACTTTATCGTCGATGTTCTCTACTAAATCCTTTCAGCAAAAATATGGCAATATCGCGAAATGATCAAGTATGACACATAGAATGGACCTGCTATCCCCGTTTAAATAAGAAAATCACATTTCAGTAGGCCTTTAAATGCGGATGCCACCCGAACGCCTCCCTAAGGGAGGTGTTTAAGGCACGTCCGACCGGTAGGAGGCCACGGGGAAGACCCAGGACACGTTGGGAAGATTATGTCTCCCGGCTGGCCTGGGAACACCTCGGGATCCCCCGGGAGGAGCTGGATGTAGTGGCTGGGGAAAGGGAAGTCTGGGCTTCCCTGCTTAGGCTGCTGCCCCCGCGACGCGACCTCGGATAAGCGGAGGAAAATGGATGGATGAATGGACATAGTGTAATGATAAGTGTGACCAGTAAATGGCAGTCATATAGGAGACACGTGCAGACTGCAATATGATGGCAGTAAACATCAACAAAACGTTAAATGTTCCATTGAGAATATAGAACATCACACACGGCGCTAAAAAATCTGTCAAAATGTTTTTAGTACGACTTCGGTAATCTATGAAGCCGCACCGCTTGATGGATTGTCGGTGCATTAAATATAAAATATTATCATAGTGTGTGTATAGGGACCGCAAAATGGCATCTATTAGCAGACATATTACCTGGCGTTTTGTTTCGCAATGTTACCGAAAATCAACTTTTCTTACCTTCTGGTACCTGCTGATCTGTTTTTGGGATCTTCATAAAATGTGAAAATGTGCTCGCGTCCGCAGCAGTCATAAGCTTCTTCTTTTTCTCTATCTTCTTATGTGGCATTCATCTTCTGCTGTTGCCATTGCTAATATAAAGTAGTGAAAAGTTCTTACTTATATCTGTCAGTAAACTCGCCATGAAAGCACTAAAACATACCGGTTTAGTGAGTTTACATTATTTACCCAAGGAACTTTAGTTATTAGAGAGTTCCGGTCGGACAGTTTTTCACGGAACACATTTCCGGCCTTGTTGTTGTTTCCAGATGAGAAGATGCTGCTCCGTTATTGATTGAAGTAAAGTCTGAATGTCATTAAAACAGTTAGCTCCATCTTTTGACGCTTCTTCCACTCCCGTCCTTGCACGCTACACCGCTACAACAAAGATGACGGAGAGAAGACGCCGTTGAAGGTGAGCCACGTAAATAAGACTGCCCACAAAACGCCGCATCCAGAACAGCTGTCAGAAAGCGGCTTGAAAATGGTCTGTAAAACATCATCTATGCAACATTTTGACCAAAGAACCACCACACATGTTATGTAGACCACAAGGAAGTCTTTTACAGTTAGAAATTAAAAAAAAATAATATGACTCCTTTAATGCGCCCTATAATCCGGTGCGCCTTATATATGAAACATTTTCGAAAATAGACCATTCATCGGCAGTGCTCCTTATAATCCGGTTCGGGCTATGGTCCGGAAAATACGGTATTATTTTAATATTCTTAGACCAAATGATTATTTTAAAGTAGCAAATTTTTTTATATTATGTTATTTATTGTATTTATACAGTCCTGCACTTTAGTTCCTACCTGTTGTTTCCGTACATCCAAATAGAGAACGGACCAGGGTTGAAAAGAAAAGATCAGCGTGGCTAAAAACTCTGTTTGAAAATATCCCCAAAAAACTGTCTTAGGTGACTTTTCCTGTTCCACTGACGATTTCTTCGCTCTCTGCAGCGCTCGTTTTTAGTTTCCCCTCTCACCCCATGCAGAGAATCAACAGCGAGACAGCAAGATGGCGCGACCAAACTTGATAGTTAGCGTGTCCCTCATTGCTTAGTGATCACTTCTTGTTTTTCTAGGTTACCAGACCACGAGTGCCGTTGTTCATGCAACCAACCATGCTTCATTCTTCCTGGTTTCTTCCGACCCCTAAAAAAATTCATATATATCAAACATTATATTTAACACATTTTTTATTGATATTGATTACGTATCTATCGCGATATATATTGGTATTGTTTTATTGACTTGTACTGCTTTTTTCCCCTAAGATTTGTTCATCAATGTTCTTCATAAAAAAAATAGCACCAATCCTGTCAGTTTTTATTCATCCAAACTAGAGATGTCTGATAATGGCTTTTTTGCCGATATCCGATATTCCGATATTGTCCAACTCTTAATTACCGATTCAGATATCAACCGATACCGATATATGCAGTCGTGGAATTAACACATCATTATGCCTAATTTTGTTGTGATGCCCCGCTGGATGCATTAAACAATGTAACAAGGTTTTCCAAAACAAATCAACTCAAGTTATGGAAAAAAAGTGCCAACATGGCACTGCCATATTTATTATTGAAGTCACAAAGTGCATTATTTTTTTGAACATGCCTCAAAACAGCATCTTGGAATTTGGGACATGCTCTCCCTGAGAGAGCATGAGGAGGTTGAGGTGGGCGGGGTTGGGGGGGTGTTTATTGTAGCGTCCCGGAAGAGTTAGTGCTGCAAGGGGTTCTGGGTATTTGTTCTGTTGTGTTTATGTTGTGTTACGGTGCGGATGTCCTCCCGAAATGTGTTTGTCATTCTTGTTTGGTGTGGGTTCACAGTGTGGCGCGTATTTGTAACAGTGTTAAAGTTGTTTATACGGCCACCCTCAGTGTGACCTGTATGGCTGTTGACCAAGTATGATTTGCATTCACTTGTGTGAGTGTAAAAGCCACAAATATTATGTGATTGGGCTGGCACGCAAAGGCAGTGCCTTTAAGGTTTATTGGCGCTCTGTACTTCTCCCTACGTCCGTGTACCACTCCGTACAGCGGCGTTTTTAAAAGTCATAAATTTTACTTTTTGAAATCGATACCGATAATTTCCAATATTACATTTTAAAGCATTTATCCGCCGATAATGTCGTCATTCCGATATTATCGGACATCTCTAATCCAAACAGACATTAAATTATGTTTTTGTGCATTTCTGTTGTTTTTATTTTTTTTACCTTTATAGATTCTATTTTGTTGGACACTACAGACCAGGGGTGCTCACACTTTTTCTGCAGGCGAGCTACTTTTCAATTGATCAAGTCGTGGGGATCTACCTCATTCATATATATATAATTTATATTTACTTATTTATGAAATATATGTTTTTGTTAACAAGTTAAAGGTGTTTAATGATAATACAAGCATGTTTAACACATATAGTTAATATTGTTAATAAATTAAAGGTGTTTAATGAAAATACAAGTTTGTTTAATACATATAGTTAATATTGTTAACAAGTTAAAGGTGATTAATGATAATACAAGCATGTTTAACACATATAGTTAATATTGTTAAGTTAAAGGTGTTTAAAGATAATGCAAACATGTTTAACACATATAGTTAATATTGTTAACAAGTTAAAGATGTTTAGTGATAATGCAAGCATGTTTAACACATATAGTTAATATTGTTAATAAATTAAAGGTGTTTAAAGATAATACAAGCATGTTTAACACATATAGTTAATATTGTTAACAAGTTAAAGGTGTTTAAAGATAATACAAGCATGTTTAACACTTATAGTTAATATTGGTAATAAGTTAAAGGTGTTTAAAGATAAAACAAGCATGTTTAACACATATAGTTAATATTGTTAATAAGTTAAAAGTGTTTAAAGATAATACAAGCATGTTTAACACATATAGATTCCTTTCTTTCATGAAGACAAGAATATAAGTTGGTGTATTACCTGATTGTGATGACTTGCATTGATAGGAATCAGACAGTGGTGCTAATAAGGTCCGCATTTTCGAATGGAGGAGAAAAAAAGTCCTCCTTTCTGTCCAATACCACATGAAAGTGGTTGGTTTTTGGCATTTTATTTATCCAGCTTCCGTACTCCTTTGTATACACTTTACAAGAAATACATTGTCGGCAAACTCCGTAGCTTGCTAGCTTGTGCACGCCAGCTTTCGGAGACTCTTATTTTGGTAGCGCAGGCAGGAGGAAGTAGCGCTTTTATTGTGCAACTGTGCAGTCGGTCTTTGGAGTTGATGACAGGTACGCGCCAGAGTCTGTTGAAATAAAGTGTTTCTCGCCTTCCAGTCGGTAATTTTAATGAGCTGGCAGCAGCCAGCGTCATCTCAGAAGACCCTCGGGTGCCGTGAATGTCAATCAAGTGACGAAAGTGACGTCATAGTGAAGATTTATGATTGCTCATTTTTAGGACTATTTTTTTAATGGCTGGCTGGTGATCGACTGACACACCCTCCGAGATCGACCGGTAGCTCGCGATCGACGTAATGAGCACCCCTGCTTATAGACATTGCATCGTTATTTCCTTGGCTCACCATTATCGCCAAAGAGGTGGTGAGAGATTTTATGTTATTTTTCATTAGTTCCTCCTTAGCTGTGTACATAAAACATTTAAAGGGTCCATAGATCCAAATGCAGCAAAGAGCAGCTAGGGACAAACTTTAACCAGAAAATCAACCAGACAAAGGCACTCACATCTTGGATGCAGAAGATTTCTCAGTTTGGCGTTAAAGGCTCGGTGATTGAGGATCTCGAAGTCAAGGTCCGGGGGTCTGCCAAAAAAAAGAGGCTCCACTTTTAAGGCTGAATCCCAATTCTCCCCCTAAACAAGACCTTGGCCGCATGTGGCCTGCGGCCCATTAAGATTTTCAATCCGACCCACCGGACGTTCTACTAGGGCTGGGCGATATATCGAATATACTCGATATATCGCGGGTTTGTCTCTGTGCGATATAGAAAATGACTATATGGTGATATTGGAGTATACGTTCTCACGCAGTTGCTTTTAGCTGTGGGCATTACACAGGCTTTTATCACTCTTTCTTGTCTCTTCTTCTCACAGAGACGTAAAACAAGCGCACCTTCTTACATACGTCACATACGTATACGCCCTCGCGTAGCAGAGAGGTAGCGGCATGGGTAACGTTAGCTGTGGTGCGAGTGGTAATACGAGAGAAAGAAGGTGCGAATATGGTCACAAATGAAGGAAGAATTAATTCCCAAGAAAAACAGCAGGGGGTCCATCGTCTGGCGGTGGTTTGGCTTTAAGCGGGAATATGTCGAACAGACAACCGTAATATGTCAAGTGTGGGGCAAAAGCGTTACTACAAAAAGTAGCAGCACTGCTAATATGTAGCATCATTTGAAAAGTCACCCGCTAGAGAATGAAGAGTGCTTGAAACTCCGCATGTCAACAAAATGCCCAAGCAACCATTTCCACATCAACACCGTATGGAACAAATAGTCAACAACAGAAGGAGATAACGTCCGCAGGAACCTACCACATAACGAAGGACGTACACTATTTGATTTCCTATTATGCAGCTCATTTTTATTTGACACTTATTGAAATATCTTGTGTGACATCATGCACAAAAGTGCACTTTATTTGTTTTAAACTATTGTTGTGGCGTTCTGTACAAAAAGTGCACTTTTAATTTAGTGTTGTTTTGATATGTCATCTTAGTGACATCATGCACAAAAGTGCACTCATAGCTTGTTTTAAAATGTCTCTGACAATCTTGCACTTTCTGTTTTGGAAATGACATGAATGTTTGTGCCACTGCTTAATAACTGTTTAATAAATACACTTTTGGTAAATTGACTTACAAACCCAGTTTCCATATGAGTTAGGAAATTGTGTTAGATGTAAATATAAACGGAATACAATGATTTGCAAATCATTTTCAAGCCATATTCAGTTGAATATGCTACAAAGACAACATATTTGATGTTCAAACTGATAAACTTTTTTTTTTTTTGCAAATAATCATTAATTTAGAATTTGATGCCAGCAACACGTGACAAAGAAGTTGGGAAAGGTGGCAATAAATACTGATAAAGTTGAGGAATGCTCATCAAACACTTATTTGGAACATCCTACAGGTGAACAGGCAAATATATAATATCAAAAGGTTCAGAGAATCTGGAGAAATCACTGCACGTTAGCAGCAAGCCTGAAAACCAACATTGAATGCCGTGACCTTTGATCCCTCAGGCGGTACTGCATCAACAAGCAACATCAGTGTGTAAAGGATATCACCAAAAGGGTTCAGGAACACTTCAGAAAACCACTGTCAGTAACTACAGTTTGTCGCTACATCTGTAAGTGCAAGTTAAAACTCTACTATGCAAAGCCAAAGCCATTTATCAACAACACCCAGAAACGCCACTGGCTTGGCTGGGCCCGAGCTCCTCTAAGATGGACTGATGCGAAGTAGGAAAAGTGTTCTGTGGTCTGATGAGTCCACATTTCACATTGTTTTTGGAAACTGTAGTGGCGTTGTGTCCTCCGGAACAAAGAGGAAAAGAACCATCCGGATTGTTCTAGGCGCAAAGTTGAAAAGCCAGCATGGTATGGGGGTGTATTAGTGCCCAAGGCATGGGTACCTTACACATCTGTGAAGGCACCATTAATGCTTAAAGGTACACACAGGTTTTGGAGCAACATATGTTGCAATGCAAGCAACGTTATCATGGACGCCCCTGCTTATTTCAGCAAGACAATGCCAAGCCACGAGTTACAACAGCGTGGCTTCATAGTAAAAGAGTGTGGGTACTAAACTGGCTTGCCTGTAGTCCAGACCTGTCTCCCATTGGATTATGAAGCCTAAAATTGCACAACGGAGACCCCGGACTGTTGAACAACTTAAGCTGTACATCAAGCAAGAATAGGAAATAATTCCACCTGACAAGCTTCAAAAATTAGTCTCCTCACTTCCCAAACGTTTACTGAGTGTTGTTAAAAGGAAAGGCCATGTAACACAGTGGTAAAAATGCCCCAGTGCCAACTTTCTTGCAATGTGTTGCTGCCATTAAATTCTAAGTTAATGTATATTTGAAAAAAAAAAATAAGTTTCTCAGTTGGAACATTAAATATCTTGTCTTTGCAGTCTATTCAATTGAATATAAGTTGAAAAGGATTTGCAAATCATTGTATTCTGTTTTTATTTAACGAATTAAACAACGTGTCAACTTCACTGGTTTTGGGTTTTGTACTTCACCAACATGTAATGAATTTACGGACATTTTTTGTGATGACTTCAACAACGAAAGCTCTCGTGCTGATGAAGCTTGTGCTTCACTTTATGTTGATGGTATATAATAGGGTTATATAAATGTATATATAAATATATAAATGGTCCGGCTACATTTTTTGTTTACACTAATTCAAGGGTCGGAGCTTTAACAACCAGTTTTGAGTTCTAATTTATAAGATATGTTTGCAGAGCCACAATGGATAAATGTTGATTGTGTATTTTTTGGATTCTGCGGTGTTAAACAACAACAACGTACACCGAGCTGAACTCAATTGCCACAATGGCGTAATAAAGACTTCAAGACTTACAGTAGATCTGAACTGTAGATTTTGTGAACCGTACCATCCTTGCTTAGCAGCCAAGTTATAAGCCAACAAACACACCCCAAGGGATTTTAATATCCCCGAAGAGACTGACATTAAGCTTTCAACTAACATCTGCATCATCTGCCGTCAGACAACATGGGGGTGCTTTGCCATATGTGCCACATTTGTCAGTGCAAACACACAGAAAGTAAGCCATACACTGCAGATCCATCCATCCATCCATCCATCTTCTTCCGCTTATCCGAGGTCGGGTCGCGGGGGCAGCAGCCTAAGCAGGGAAGCCCAGACTTCCCTCTCCCCAGCCACTTCGTCCAGCTCCTCCCGGGGGATCCCGAGGCGTTCCCAGGCCAGCCGAGAGACGTAGTCTTCCCAACGTGTCCTGGGTCTTCCTCGTGGCCTCCTACCGGTCGGACATGCCCTAAACACCTCCCTAGGGAGGCGCTCGGGTGGCATCCTGACCAGATGCCCGAACCACCTCATCTGGCTCCTCTCGATGCGGAGGAGCAGCGGCTTTACTTTGAGCTCCCCCCGGATGACAGAGCTTCTCACCCTATCTCTAAGGGAGAGCCCCGCCACCCGGCGGAGGAAACTCATTTCGGCCGCTTGTACCCGTGATCTTGTCCTTTCGGTCATAACCCAAAGCTCATGACCATAGGTGAGGATGGGAACCTAGATCGACCGGTAAATTGAGAGCTTTGCCTTCCGGCTCAGCTCCTTCTTCACCACAACGGATCGATACAGCGTCCGCATTACTGAAGACGCCGCACCGATCCGCCTGTCGATCTCACGATCCACTCTTCCCTCACTCGTGAACAAGACTCCGAGGTACTTGAACTCCTCCACTTGGGGCAAGATCTCCTCCCCAACCCGGAGATGGCACTCCACCCTTTTCCGGGCGAGAACCATGGACTCGGACTTGGAGGTGCTGATTCTCATCCCAGTCGCTTCACACTCAGCTGCGAACCGATCCAGTGAGAGCTGAAGATCCTGGCCAGATGAAGCCATCAGGACCAAATCATCTGCAAAAAGCAGAGACCTAATCCTGCAGCCACCAAACCGGATCCCCTCAACGCCTTGACTGCGCCTAGAAATTCTGTCCATAAAAGTTATGAACAGAATCGGTGACAAAGGGCAGCCTTGGCGGAGTCCAACCCTCACCGGAAACGTGTCCGACTTACTGCCGGCAATGCGAACCAAGCTCTGACACTGATCATACAGGGAGCGGACCGCCACAATCAGACAGTCCGAAACCCCATACTCTCTGAGCACTCCCCACAGGACTTCCCGAGGGACACGGTCGAATGCCTTCTCCAAGTCCACAAAGCACATGTAGACTGGTTGGGCAAACTCCCATGCACCCTCAAGGACCCTGCCGAGAGTATAGAGCTGGTCCACAGTTCCACGACCAGGACGAAAACCACACTGTTCCTCCTGAATCCGAGGTTCGACTATCCGGCGTAGCCTCCTCTCCAGTACACCTGAATAGACCTTACCGGGAAGGCTGAGGAGTGTGATCCCACGATAGTTAGAACACACCCTCCGGTTCCCCTTTTTAAAGAGAGGAACCACCACCCCGGTCTGCCAATCCAGAGGTACTGCCCCCGATGTCCACGCGATGCTGCAGATGTGTTGGATAAACTGGTGCAGCCCTGAGAAAATAATCACATTTCATGCCATTCCCTCCTAAGGTTTCCCGGAATCCTTGCAGACTTTGCGCTTTGTTTACCTTTCCCGATGAGTGCCGGGAAATGAAATCCTCATGCTGGCAGAAATGCAAATCTCACCTTGCAGTTTGCAGAACAGCAACCCCCCCGTCTTTCTCCTACAGCTGTATCTTTATAAAACACTTGACCAATGTTGTTATTGTTGCAGTTTTGCAGATGAATATTGTGTATGACTGTGTTTTTCTGGTTAACAGGACGAGAAGAACCAAGTGCTGATGACGAATGCCTGGCTGCAGCTGGTGAGTTTCTGGGAAGACTTTCTACAAAAACGATGGAGTTTGTGGCAATTTGTGTCCATATATCTGGAATAACGTTCATAAGGTACTAGAGATGCGCGGATAGGCAATTTATCTCATCCGCAACCGCGTCAGAAAGTCGTCAACCATCCGCCATCCACCCGATGTAACGTTTGGTCAGAACTGCATCCGCCCGCCATCCGCCCGTTGTTATATATCTAATATTAATTAAAAAAAAAAAAAAAGGGTGAAAACTACGCGAATTGCACCTTGTGCAGACAAAATTTTTCGATCGGACACGGAGGAATTAGCGATGTAAAAGACCACGTTGGGACAAAAAAACACAAGTCTAATGCCGTTGCTAGCGATACAAGTGGAAAACTTTCAACGTTTTTCGTCGCCCAAACAGATTCTTTGGATGTGATAAATGCCGAAGTTTTATTTACGGAGGCAATAATTGAGCATGGACTTCCAATCGCACTGGCTGATCACATGGGACAGTTAATAATGTAATGCAACCTTTAAAAATCATTACGCAGTGATCGCGATCCCAAAAATAAACTTTTCTTGCATGATAATGTCCAGAAAATTTCGCTTTATATTACTATAGAGTCCTTTTAACGAATGAGTTTGATGGTTTATCACAAACCTTAAATGAAATTCCATGGCCACCGTCCTGCTGTCTATATCAACCAGGGTGAGCCCCACCCCTTTCGTGAGCGCACTGCGCGTGGAGTGACCCCTGTTACGCGCCCCCGGCAACAGGGGTGGCAAGCAGGTAAGCTGCGCGGGCGGAGCGCGCGGAGTGACCCATGTTACGAGCCCCCGGCCACGGGGGTGGCGGGCAGGTAAGCTGCTTACCTGCTGCGCGTGACGCCGGCCGCGGCGAAAGCGGACGAGGCGGGGTGTCGGTGCGGTGGGCGCGGTGGTGACCCTGGACGTGCGTCGGGCCCTTCTCGCGGATCGCCTCAGCTACGGCTCCCGGTGGGGCCCTCTCGGGGGAAGGGGCCTCGGTCCCGGACCCCGGCGAGGCGTCCCTTCTCCGCTCGTAAAAGTGTCCATCTCTTTTTTTTTTTTTTCTTCTGTTGTGGCATATGCAGCAGGTGCCTGCTCGTTTTTCGTATGTGGGTAACAACATTTAACTATGTATATATATTTCCCAATTGGTTTAACTGCCACCCGCAAAAAAAAAAAAAAAAAAAAACAAAAACAAAAAAAAATCTAATTAATCCGCCCGACCCGACCCGCGAGCGGATAAAATCTTATTTTTTTTAATTTCATCCGCCCGATCCGCGGATAATCCGCGGACTCCGCGGTTGTGTCCGCAAACCGCGCATCTCTATAAGGTACGCTGGTGTTGAACGAGAGGGCGTCAGTATGCACACTTTGATTGTGTAACATCGCCCCAATTTACAGTGACAGGTTTTTTTATTCAACAAAATTAGTTCACAAAGAGCGCCACTACACAAAAAGGCTAAGGTAAGCAAGAAGGACACGCGAAGGGTAGTACCAACCTCACCTTAGAGCAGGCCTGGGCAATTATTTTGCCTTGGAGGGCCAAATTTAGAGAAAAAAAATGTGTCTGGGGGCTGGTATATCTATTTTTAGGAACACTACTATGAACGATAAATCAATGAATACATCACGACATGAACGTCACACCCCCCCCCAATCAATATATTTTACAGTCAAGCGAAACGCAACAAACACAGCGAAGGGTAAGAAAACCACACCTACAAACCCCGTTTCCATATGAGTTAGGAAATTGTGTTAGATGTAAATATAAACGGAATACAATGATTTGCAAATCATTTTCAACCCATATTCAGTTGAATGTGCTACAAAGACAACATATTTGATGTTCAAACTTTTTTTTTTTTGCAAATAATCATTAACTTTAGAATTTGATGCCAGCAACACGTGACAAAGAAGTTGGGAAAGGTGGCAATAAATACTGATAAAGTTGAGGAATGCTCATCAAACACTTATTTGGAACATCCCACAGGTGAACAGGCAAATTGGGAACAGGTGGGTGCCATGATTGGTTATAAAAGTAGATTCCATGAAATGCTCAGTCATTCACAAACAAGGATGGGGCGAGGGTCACCACTTTGTAAACAAATGCGTGAGCAAATTGTTGAACAGTTTAAGAAAAACCTTTCTCAACGAGCTATTGCAAGGAATTTAGGGATTTCACCATCTACGGTCCGTAATATCATCAAAGGGTTCAGAAAATCTGGAGAAATCACTGCACGTAAGCAGCTAAGCCTGTGACCTTCGATCCCTCAGGCTGTACTGCATCAACAAGCGACATCAGTGTGTAAAGGATATCACCACATGGGCTCAGGAACACTTCAGAAACCCACTGTCAGTAACTACAGTTGGTTGCTACATCTGTAAGTGCAATTTAAAACTCTCCTATGCAAGGCGAAAACAGTTTATCAACAACACCCAGAAACGCCGTCGGCTTCGCTGGGCCTGAGCTCATTTAAGATGGACTGATACAAAGTGGAAAAGTGTTCTGTGGTCTGACAAGTCCACATTTCAAATTGTTTTTGGAAACTGTGGACGTTGTGTCCTCTGGACCAAAGAGGAAAAGAACCATCTGGATTGTTATAGGCGCAAAGTTGAAAAGCCAGCATCTGTGATGGTATGGGGGTGTATTAGTGCCCAAGACATGGGTAACTTACACATCTGTGAAGGCACCATTAATGCTGAAAGGTACATACAGGTTTTGGAGCAACATATGTTGCCATCCAAGCAACGTTACCATGGGCGCCCCTGCTTATTTCAGCAAGACAATGCCAAGCCACGTGTTACATCAACGTGGCTTCATAGTAAAAGAGTGCGGGTACTAGACTGGCCTGCCTGTAGTCCAGACCCGTCTCCCATTGAAAATGTGTGGCGCATTATGAAGCCTAAAATACCACAACGGAGACCCCCGGACTGTTGAACAACTTAAGCTGTACATCAAGCAAGAATGGGAAATAATTCCACCTGAGAATCTTAAAAAATGTGTCTCTTCAGTTCCCAAACGTTTACTGAGTGTTGTTAAAAGGAAAGGCCATGTAACACAGTGGTGAACATGCCATTTCCCAACTACTTTGGCACGTGTTGCAGCCATGAAATTCTAAGTTAATTATTATTTGCAAAAAAAAATAAAGTTTATGAGTTTGATCAAATATCTTGTCTTTGTAGTGCATCCAATTGAATATGGGTTGAAAAGGATTTGCAAATCATTGTATTCCGTTTATATTTACATCTAACACAATTTCCCAACTCATATGGAAATGGGGTTTGTACTATCTGATACATCTGATATATCACTGAGCTTTAGAACTGTGTTGTAAAAATCTCCTTCCGCGTCTGTCCCTGACACTCACATGTCAGGCTGACACTCTGTAGAATCACACCCCACCCACACTGCTTGGTGCCTCGTCTGAGCTGCTGTGACTTAGATTACCATAGTAACTAACTAGATTACCATAGTAACTAACTAGATTACCATAGTAACTAGTATATCATGCAAAAGCGCAGATTCCAACCATTGAAATACTTTGTGTATAGTTCAAGACTTACGGTCATTTGAAAACATCACTGCACATCATAATGGTGGCTATAGTTTCGATCTTAAAGATCTAAAAAAATATTTGGGAAAGTCCGGTGGGGCCAGATTGAAAAGCTTAACGGGCCGCATGTGGCCCCCATGCCTTAATTTGCCTTAGAGATATGCACAAACAACAAAGATTTAGTCCAGGTAACTAAAGGTAAGCACCAATGTTGGCGTTAACGCACTTTTTGTGTCCTTTTACGCATTGAAGTCAGAAAGGACACGCATTTCCGGAAGTCCGACCCTGCCTTCTCCGGGTCAAAACTCTGTGTAAGCGTTGTGTACCGTATTTTTCGGAGTATAAGTCGCACCTGCCGAAAATGCATAATAAAGAAGGAAAAAAACATATATATGTCGCACTGGAGCCCGGCCAAACTATGAAAAAACTGCGACTTATAGTCCGAAAAATACGGTACTTGCGGTCTCACAGATCCACACGCTGAAAGCCAGTTGCGCACAGTTGACAAGGTTTAAAGGCCTACTGAAATGCGATTTTCTTATTTACACGAGGATAGCAGGTCCATTCTATGTGTCATACTTGATCATTTCGTGATATTGCCATATTTTTGCTGAAAGGATTTAGTAGAGAACATCGACGATAAAGTTTGCAACTTTTGGTCGCTGATAAAAAAGCCTCGCCTGTACCGGAAGTAGCAGACGAGTAGCGTGACGTCACAGGTTGTGGAGCTCCTCACATCCGCACATTGTTTACAATCATGGCCACCAGCAGCGAGAGCGATTCGAACCGAGAAAGCGACCATTTCCCCATTAATTTGAGCGAGGATGAAAGATTCGTGGATGAGGAAAGTGAGAGTGAAGGACTAGAGGGCAGTGGGAGCGATTCAGATAGGGAAGATGCTGTGAGAGGCGGGTGGGACCTGATATTCAGCTGGCAATGACTAAAACAGTAAATAAACACAATACATATATATACTCTATTAGCCACAACACAACCAGGCTTATATTTAATATGCCACAAATTAATCCCGCATAACAAACACCTCCCCCCTCCCGTCCATATAACCCGCCAATACAACTCAAACACCTGCACAACACACTCAATCCCACAGCCCAAAGTACCGTTCACCTCCCCAAAGTTCATACAGCACATATATTTCCTTAAAGTCCCCAAAGTTACGTACGTGACATGCACATAGCGGCACGCACGTACGGGCAAGCGATCAAATGTTTGGAAGCCGCAGCTGCATGCGTACTCACGGTACCGCGTCTGCGCATCCAACTTAAAGTCCTCCTGGTAAGAGTTTCTGTTGCCCCAGTTCTCCACAGGCCAATGGTAAAGCTTGACTGGCATCTTTCGGGAATGTAAACAATGAAACACCGGCTGTGTTATCCGGCACAACAGTCAGGGGGTGCATTCTACGGCGGGGGTGCGTTATCCGGCACAACACCTGCCGCAATACACCGCTTCCCACCTACAGCTTTCTTCTTTGCTGTCTCCATTGTTCATTGAACAAATTGCAAAAGATTCACCAACACAGATGTCCAGAATACTGTAGAATTTTGCGATGAAAACAGACGACTTAATAGATGGCCACCATGCTGTCCCAAAATGTCCTCTACAATCCGTGACGTCACGCGCAGGCGTCATCATACCGAGACGTTTTCAGCAGGATATTTCGCGCGAAATTTAAAATTGTACTTTAGTAAGCTAACCCGGCCGTATTGGCATGTGTTGCAATGTTAAGATTTCATCATTGATATATAAACTATCAGACTGCGTGGTCGGTAGTAGTTGGTTTCAGTAGGCCTTTAATGGGTTTTTTAAAGCTCTCCAACAGCTACGTTCGTACAGACTTTTCAGTCGCTCCAATCCTCCTTCTCCTCCCGCACCCGGCCGCTCACGGTTAAAGACAACAGATGATTAGATTAACACGTACCACCTGGGAAATTGAATCACCTGCCAGCTGTGTCTCGCCGTCAGCACATTCCCCTCCCCTGCCCGATGGTGCTCTCCCTCAGCACCATGGACAGCGGCGGTGACTTTTGCTCCAACAGGCAGCGCTGGCCAAACCCCCCCCCACACTCCGGTTTCCTTGTTGTTGTTTTTTAATCAATTATTGCTTTCCGCCGGTGTTTTGTTTTGTTTGTATTTGCCGGTGTTGCGGCAAAATGTGATTGCCTGCCAACAATATTGATTTCTTTCGCGGGAGCGCGCACCGCTTGCTAAACCTGCATTGCTTGGCTTCGTCCGTCCACAGCGGATTACTAGGGTTAAGACTAGAGATGTCCGATAATATCGCCCTGCCGATATTATCGGCCGATAAATGCGTTAAAATGTAATATCGGAAATTATCGGTATCGTTTTTTTTATTATCGGTACCGTCTTTTTTTTTCTTCTTTTTTTTTTAATTAAATCAACATAAAAAACACAAGATACACTTACAATTAGTGCACCAACCCAAAAAACCTCCCTCCCTTATTTACACTCATTCACACAAAAGGGTTGTTTCTTTCTGTTATTAATATTCTGGTTCCTACATTATATATCAATATATATCAATACAGTCTGCAAGGGATACAGTCCGTAAGCACACATGATTGTGCGTCCTGCTGGTCCACTAATAGTACTAACTTTTAACAGTTAATTTTACTAATTTTCATTAATTACTAGTTTCTATGTAACTGTTTTTATATTGTTTTGCTTTCTTTTTTATTCAAGAAAATGTTTTTTATTTATTTATCTTATTTTATTCTTTTTTTTTTTTTTTTAAAGTACCTTATCTTCACCATACCTGGTAGTCCAAATTAGACATAATAATGTGTTAATTCCACGACTGTATATATCGGTTGATATAGGTATCGGTAATTAAAGAGTTGGACAATATCGGAATATCAGATATCGGCAAAAAGCCATTATCGGACATCCCTAGTTAAGACAAACACTTTATCTTTGTGGTTATTGTAACGCTACATGTTTGACGTTATTTAAGCCTTTATCGTGTCCGGAAAATGACAGTTTGCCTAATCTGTGGTATTGATGAGATTTAAAAGACTGTTGTTAGTCCGATGTTGATGTGATAAAACCTCTTTCTTGTTTGGAAGATACATACAATTGTAACTGTTATTTCTTCGTGCACATAGTACATATTTATAAATGGTAAATGGTAAATGGGTTATACTTGTATGTCGCTTTTCTACCTTCAAGGTACTCAAAGCGCTTTGACACTATTTCCACATTCACCCATTCACACACACATTCACACACTGATGGCGGGAGCTGACATGCAAGGCCCTAACCACGACCCATCAGGAGCAAGGGTGAAGTGTCTTGCTCAAGGACACAACGTATGTGACGAGGTTGGTAGAAGGTGGGGATTGAACCAGGAACCCTCAGGTTGCTGGCACGGCCTCTCTCCCAACTGCGCCACGCCGCCCCCCCCCTGTGATATATATAACACATAAATACAACTTCCGCTTCCGTCAGTCTACCCCAGGGCAGCTGTGGCTACAAATGTAGCTTACCACCACCAGGTGTGAATGAATGATGGGTTCTCACTTCTCTGTGAGCGCTTTGAGTATCTAATAATAAAAAAGCGCTACATAAAATCTAATCCATTATTATTATTTTATTTATTACTTCATATAGGCCAAAAACATGCAGAACATAAAAAGTTTGTCGATGTCAAGATGTCAAAACCCAAAACCAGTGAAGTTGTCACGTTGTGTAAATGGTAAATAAAAACAGAATACAAATCCTTTTCAACTTATATTCAATTGAATAGACTGCAAAGACAAGGTGATGGGTCAAATGCAGAGGATAATCTCACCACACCTAGTGTGTGTGTGACAATCATTGGTACTTTAACTTTAACTTAATACTTAACGATCAAACTGGAAAACTTAGTTATTTTTTTGCAAATATTAGCTCATTTAGACTTTGGTGCCTGCAACATGTTTCCAAAAAGCTGGCACAAGTAGCAAAAAAGACTGAGAAAGTTGAGGAATGCTCGTCAAACACTTATTTGGAACATCCCACAGGTGAACAGGCTAATTGGGAACAGGTGGGTGCCATGATTGGGTGTAAAAGCAGGTTCCATTGAAATGCTCAGTCTTTCACAAACAAGGATGGGGCGAGGGTAACCACTTTGTGAACAAATGCCTGAGCAAATTGTTTAAGAACAACATTTATCAACCAGCTATTGCAAGGAATTAAGGGATTTCACCATCTACGGCCCGTAATATCATCTAAAGTTTCAGATAATCTGCAGAAATCACTGCAAGATTGAAAACCAACATTGAATGCCCGTGACCTTCGATCCCTCAGGCTGTATAAGTCGCTGTACAAGCGACATCAGTGTGTAAAGGATATCACCACATGGGCTCAGGAACACTTCAGAAACCCACTGTCAGTAACTACAGTTGGTCGCTACATCTGTAAGTGCAAGTTAAAACTCTCCTATGCAAGGCGAAAACTGTTTATCAACAACACCCAGAAACGCCGTCGGCTTCGCTGGGCCTGAGCTCATCTAAAATGGACTAATACACAGTGGAAAAGTGTTCTGTGGTCTGACGAGTCCACATTTCAAATTGTTTTTGGAAACTGTGGACGTGGTGTCCTCCGGACCAAAGAGGAAAAGAACCATCCGGATTGTTATAGGCGCAAAGTTCAAAAGCCAGCATCTGTGATGGTATGGGGGTGTATTAGTGCCCAATGCATGGGTAACTTACACATCTGTGAAGGCACCATTAATGCTGAAAGGTACATACAGGTTTTGGAGCAACATATGTTGCCATCCAAGCAACGTTATCATGGACGCCCCTGCTTATTTCAGCAAGACAATGCCAAGCCACGTGTTACAACAGTGTGGCTTCATAGTAAAAGAGTGCGGGTACTAGACTGGCCTGCCTGTAGTCCAGACCTGTCTCCCATTGAAAAGGTGTGGCGCATTATGAAGCCTAAAATACTACAATGGAGATCCCGGACTGTTGAACAACTTAAGCTGTACATCAAGCAAGAATGGAAAAGAAATCCACCTGAAAAGCTTAAAAAATTGGTCTCCTCAGTTCCTAAACGTTTACTGAGTGTTGTTAAAAGGAAGGGCCATGTAACACAGTGGTAAAAATACCCCTGTGACAACTTTTTTGCAATGTGTTGCTGCCATTAAAATTCTAAGTTAATGATTATTTGCAAAAAAAAATTTAGTTTCTCAGTTCGAACATTAAATATAAACCCACAACTGGCTGAAGACTGTCACTGAATACCAAGCAACATCAGGTGCACTCGTAGCATCCACAAACAGAAAGTAAAGATGCTCTTGACGCGACGGCGTCAAAAGGGAAATGAAAAATGTAAAATACCAAACAGGAAATAACCAAGGAGGCCAAGAAAATACCAAAAGTCCAGCTGTTATCTGAGATCTGGAGGGTCAAGTTCAGTCAGTATGCTTTTATGGATGTTGCTTTGTGCACAAAATATTCTGGCAAGAGGAAGACATTTCTGGGAGCTGAGGAATATTAAATGAAGTAGTTTATTCGTTGCTGTGTCCCATAACGTTTGCCCACACGCTGCAGCACCATGCATTTTTTAAGGCATCTTGATAATTACTCAATGGTGAACAGTTAACTGAATAGAACAAAAACAAAGGGAATTCCTCAAACATGACAGTTTGTCCAGGGTTTAATGATTCGCTGAGAAATATCCCAACGCTTGCAATACGGCAAACATGAGCTCCAGAGCATTTAATCAGAGATGTAGAAAAGCACGCATGAAAGAAAATTGTATTTTGAATTTTATAAGCCTGTGGAGAATGTGCACTGCTAGCATATTTACAACCCTGTTTCCATATGAGTTGGGAAATTGTGTTAGATGTAAATATAAACGGAATACAATGATTTGTAAATCCTTTTCAAGCCATATTCAATTGAATGCACTACAAAGACAAGATATTTGATGTTCAAATTCATAAACTTTATTTTTTTTTTGCAAATAATAATTAACTTAGAATTTCATGACTGCAACACGTGCCAAAGTAGTTGGGAAAGGGCATGTTCACCACTGTGTTACATCACCTTTTCTTTTAACAACACTCAATAAACGATTGGGAACTGAGGAAACTAATTGTTGAAGCTTTGAAAGTGGAATTCTTTCCCGTTCTTGTTTTATGTAGAGCTTCAGTCGTTCAACCTGGGAATACGTTGTCGTATTTTACGCTTCATAATACGCCACACGTTTTCGATGGGAGACAGGTCTGGACTGCAGATGGACCAGGAAAGTACCCGCACTCTTTTTTCACGAAGCCACGCTGTTGTAACACGTGCTGAATGTGGCTTGGCATTGTCTTGCTGAAATAAGCAGGGGCGTCCATGAAAAAGACGCGCCTTAGATGGCACCATATGTTGTTCCAAAACCTGTATGTACCTTTCAGCATTAATGGTGCCTTCACAGATGTGTAAGTTACCCATGTCTTGGGCACTAATACACCCCCATACCATCACAGATGCTGGCTTTTGAACTTTGCGTCGATAACAGTCTGGATGGTTCGCTTCCCCTTTGGTCCGGATGACACGATGTCGAATATTTCCAAAAATACTTTGTAATGTGGACTTGTCAGACCACAGAACACTTTTCCACTTTGCATGAGTCCATCTTAGATGATCTCGGGCCCAGAGAAGCCGGCGGCGTTTCTGGATGTTTTTGATAAATGGCTTTCGCTTTGCACTTACAGATGTAGCGACCAACTCTATTTAGTGACAGTGGTTTTCTGAAGTGTTCCTGAGCTCATGTGGTGATATCTTTTAGAGATTGATGTCGGTTTTGGATACAGTGCCGTCTGAGGGATCAAAGGTCACGGTCATTCAATGTTGGTTTCCGGCCATGCTGCTTACGTGGAGTGATTTCTCCAGATTCTCTGAACCTTTTGATGATATTATGAACCGTAGATGTTGAAATCCCTGAATTTCTTGCAATTGCACTTTGAGAAACGTTGTTCTTAAACTGTTCGACTATTTGCTCACGCAGTTGTGGACAAAGGGGTGTACCTTGCCCCATCATTTCTTGTGAAAGACTGAGCATTGTTTGGTAAGCTGTTTTTATACCCAATCATGGCACCCACCTGTTCCCAATTAGCCTGCACACCTGTGGGATGTTCCAAATAAGTGTTTGATGAGCATTCCTCAACTTTATCAGTATTTATTGCCACCTTTCCCAACTTCTTTGTCACTTGTTGCTGGCATCAAATTCTAAAGTTAATGATTATTTGCAAAAAAAAAAAAAATTATCAGTTTGAACATCAAATATGTTGTCTTTGTAGCATATTCAACTGAATATGCAAATCATTGTATTCCGTTTATATTTACATCTAACACAATTTCCCAACTCATATGGAAACATGAGTAGGGTTCTTTAGTTTCAGTAGACTTTATGAATTACACATAAATGCCATCCAGTTATACATTTAAGAGACTCTGTCTATCTCTCAGTATTGGACTGACGTCTACCTGAGTTGGAACCCTGAAACCTACCCCGGTGTCCAGAACCTTCGATTCCCTTCCGACCAAATCTGGACTCCTGACATCCTTCTCTACAACAGGTCAGTATTCTTCCTTCTTGTTCCTGCAGTCCCGTTTGCATGTTGCAGCCCCACATGGGAAGGAAGGCAAACGTTCTGGGCTAAGACATTTAAGGCAGGTTGGTTTGAAGAAGTTTCCGTATTTTCCAGAATATAAAGCGCACTTAAAATCTTTGTTTTTCTTCTCAAAACTCAACAGTGCGCCTTATAGGGCTGGGCGATATATCGATATACTCGATATATCGCGGGTTTGTCTCTGTGCGATATAGAAAATGACTATATCGTGATATTCGAGTATACGTTCTCACGCAGTTGCTTTTAGCTGCGGGGCATTAAACTGCATGCGTTTCTCACTCTTTCCTGTCTCTCTTTCTCACAGAGACTTTAAAACAAGCGCACCTCCTTACATACGTCACATACTGTCACGTGAGCAACGTCACACGCTCCCGCGGAGCGAGAGGTAGCGACATGCTAACGTTAGCTGTGATGCTAACAGCTAACGGTGTGGTTTGAGTGGTAATACGAGAGAAAGAAGGTGTGAATCTGGTAACAAATGGAGGAATAATTATTTCCCAAGAAAAACAGCACAGGGTCCATCGTCTGGCGGTGGTTTGGCTTCAAGTGGGAATATGTCTTTACATCATGTCAACATCCGTTCGGTGCCACACCAACTAAATGCCAAAGCAACTATTTCCACATCAACACCGTAGGACATATACTATTTGATAAGCAGCTCATTTTTATGTGACACTTATTGAAATAAATATGGTGTGCACATCATGCACAAAAGTGCACTTTTAGCTTGTTTTAAAATGTCTCTGACAAATATTAATGCAGTATGAACAAGAATGTTTTAATGTAGACACATAGAATCATCATACTGCTGTGATTATATGTATCAAGTGTTCATTCAAGGCTAAGGCAAAATATCGAGATATATATCGTGTATCGCGATATGGCCTAAAAATATCAAGATATTAAAAAAAGGCCATATCGCCCAGCCCTAGCGCCTTATAACGCTAATATAACGTTGCCTAATGTACGGAATAATTCTGGTTTTGCTAAACGACCTCGAAGCTATTTTATTTGGTACATGGTGTAATGATAAGTGTGACAAGTAGATGGCAGTCAAACATAAGAGATACGTGTAGACTGCAATATGATGGCAGTCACACATAAGAGATACGTGTAGACTGCAATATGACTCAAGTAAACAACAGCAACATTTTATATGTTCAATTGAAAATACAGAACATTACACACGGCGCTCAAAAATCCATCAAAATGTTTTAGTATGACTTTGGTAAGCTATGAAGTCGCACTGCTTGATGGATTGTACTGTGCTTCAACATACGTGTATTATTATGGTGTGTGTATAAGGTAAGACATATTATCTAACGTTTTGTTTAGCAATGTTATGCAAAAGCAACTTTTCTTACCTTCTAGTACTTGCTCTGTATTTGGGATCTGCATAAGTCCTGAAAAATTGCACACAACCACCTTTATATTTCGCGCCAACACCGTAGTCGATAAGCTTCTTTTTTTTCTCTATCTTCTTGTTATGGGACATTCATCCTCCGCTGTTGCCATTTCTAATATAAAGTAGTGTACAGTTCATACTTATATCTGTCAGTACACTCGCAATGAAAGCGCTAAAACATACCGGTGTAGTGAGTTTACATTATTCACCCAAGGAACTTTAGTTATTAGAGAGTTCCGGTCGGCCGTTTTTTCACGGGACACATTCAAATTAAAACAGTTAGCTCTATCTTTTGACACTTCTTCCACTCCCGTCCTTGCTGGAATGGCACTGAAAAAGGCAAAGGACTCATGTAGTACCACTATGTCTGTGTTTCTGTATATGTGCATGAAACAGTTAGAGTTACAGTTTCGCACATGTTGGTAACAAAAATAAAAGCTGAGTGTTAAAATGGACTTTTTTGGTCACAGTGAGGACTCGAGCTGGAGACCTCCAAAGAGGGTGGAAGATTAATGTGTGTGCATGTTTGTCCAAATCCCTCTGAGAGGTTCATTAAGACCTTTAATCCTGAGGGGATTGTTCGCAACGATAATAGGCTGACATTGTAATTATCCTAATGTGTTGTTAGAATTCACTTCAGTTGTTCTTTCTTACTTACACACACACACACACCATTTGTTTTGTTTGGGTCAAGAGAGTTTTCCCAATATTGAAGCCTCTCTAACTATTGTTTTGTAGGTTGTTTTTAGCTATAATCAAAAGGAATCTTGCTTATTGGAGTGGATTATTTTTATATAGCGTTTTTTCTCCAGTGACTCAAAGCGCTTTACGTAGTGAAACCCATTATCTAGATCTTTAACGTGGAACTGCACTTTTTTGGAATTTTGCCTATCATTCACAATCATTATGAGTGAGGTATTATGTATTTTTTCTTTTTTATTGCATTCTAACTCGTAAATAAACAAAAATAAAAGCCTGTTTACAGCGGAGCCAATGGGATGTCCTTCATTCCGCCCATAAAACCTAATAAATAACCATCCAAAAACCGCCAACTATACTCCATTTACATTTTGTGACTTGAATATTAACCAAGTATTAGTGATATTGTTATTATAAGTGTTAACGCAGACAGACTTGTTATTTATTTATTTATTTATTTATTTATTTTGTCCTGTCCAGCTTCTCAGGCAAATAATATTGTTGATGATTGTAGATGGTCATATCGGCTGTACAAATTTACTTGACAAAAGAGAAGTGTGGGATTCTTCTCTTGATGTGAATAATATAAATACAGTCTATCATACAGCATTATTCATATGTGAACAATATAAATACAGTCTATTATACAGCATTATTCACATGTGAATAATATAAATACAGTTTTTTATACAGCATTATTCACATGTGAATTATATACATACAGTCTATTATACAGCATTATTCACATGTGAATAATATAAATACAGTCTATTATACAGCATTATTCACGTGTGAATAATATAAATACAGCCTCTTATACAGCATTATTCATATGTGAACAATATAAATGTATTTGTATTTGACTTTATTAATTGGATTTATATTATTATTTGGTGCAGCCGGGCCAGAGCAGGAGGGGATAGAAAGAGAAAAAAAGGAAGACAGAGAGGGGAAATTGTGGGTACAAGAGGGATAAAGACAGGAAGACAACAACGACAGCAAACACAACAATAATAACATCAGCAAATAGGATTGTGGACGTTGCCCTCCAGGGGGTTCTTCGGACCACCAAGCACCGACATGACAGCACTGTTTTATTTTTCCAAAATAGTTCAGTGGGTTGCTTTTCAGCAATTGTCTTTTTGTGTCTCGGGCTCGCTCTCGCTCTTGCTCCAGCTCCAACAACTCTCTCCTCCCGGCTTCTGCCTTTTAACAGAGCGACAGGTGATTAGATAACTAGGCCCAGGTGGGCCATCTACGCACCTGTCGCTGATCTCGAAGCCGGTCCTGGCACACCCCGCTTTGCTGCAGGTCCGCAGGCCACGCCCCCCTCCACAAGGATATGTACAAATGTGATAGTAAAGGTGATAGCAAAGAAGCAGTTAGTGAAATAAATACTAATACAGAAATGACAATGAACATTATTACACTACAAATGGAGCAATACAAATACTAATAGAAATAGCACTATTGATAATGAATAATTATAATAATTACCTCTATTATCAAAAATACAATTGTTCAAATGCAACAATACATATATGTAATGATACCTTGAAATACAAAAGGAAGCAGATAAATGGAGGGGAAGAAAGAGAAGCCGACAATATTAACCTTGTAGATTGTTATAGTAACAATAGGTTAAGCTTAGTCACCCAGTTTCCTTGACTGATCAGCTGCTTCCTCGTTTCCTTGCTTGTCAAACTTTATTGTAGATCATAAATCATGCCTCCTGCATAGTAGAAGTCTGAGGACGTATTCCAAGAAGTTGGTACACTTTGACAGCCAATTTAAATCAAATCAAATCAAATCAACTTTATTTATAGAGCACATTTAAAATTTACCACAGGGGTAGCCAAAGTGCTGTACAATGAACAGGTTAAAAGATAAAACGAGTACCGAGCAAACACAACACAATACAAACAGAACACGATAAAAAATAAATAATTAAAATAGAATTAATAAAAACATAAAAACATAAAAACAGGATCACAGCAGGTGTATTATGGGGCGCCATTGCAGGATGGATATCACTCAGTGTTAAAAGCCATGGAATAAAAGTATGTTTTTAAGAGAGATTTAAAAACAGGAAGAGAGGAGGCTTGTCTAACACTCAGGGGTAGGTCGTTCCAGAGCTTGGGAGCAGCAACGGCGAAAGCTCTGTCACCTCTAAGCTTCAGCCTTGTGTCAGGGACCGTCAACAGCAGCTGATCGGCTGATCTTAAGGATCGGGTGGGGCAGTAAGGCTGAAGGAGGTCGGAGAGATAGGTTGGCGCGAGGTTGTTTAGACATTTAAAAACAAATAAAAGGAGTTTAAAATGTATTCGGTAACGCACAGGGAGCCAGTGAAGGGACGCTAAAATAGGGGTGATGTGCTCACGTCTGCGGGTCTGTGTTAGCAGACGAGCAGCAGAGTTCTGCACGAGCTGCAGGCGGGCGAGGGAGGCCTGGCTAATGCCAACATACAGGGCATTGCAGTAGTCAAGACGAGTCGAGATAAAAGCGTGGATTAATTTCTCAAGATCATGTCTTGATAGAAGCGGTTTCACTTTCGCTATTTGGCGTAATTGATAAAAGCTTTTTTGAACGACGCTGCTGATTTGTTTTTCGAATTTAAAATCTGAGTCAAACTTTACCCCCAGGTTTGTGACAGAGTCGCTGAGATACGGGGTCAGAGTGCCGAGGTCAACGTTGGGGGAGGGAGAGCGACTTGGACCGAACAACATAACTTCTGTTTTATCTTCATTTAGGCTCAGGAAGTTAGCTGAAAGCCAGACTTTGATGTCGTGCAGGCAGTCAATAAGACGTTGAACCGTGTTATTTTGTGCCATGGGAAAATAAATCTGGCAATCATCGGCATAAAAATGAAATGCAATACTGTACTTCCTAAAAATAGAACCAAGGGGGAGAAGGTAAAGTGCAAATAAAATTGGGGCAAGGATTGAGCCCTGGGGGACCCCATGTGGTAAAGGAGCTGTGGACGACATAAAACTGTCTACTTTTACACAAAAACTCCTGTCGGTTAGGTACGACCGGAACCAGTTGAGGGCGGCGCCCTTAATGCCCACACAGTTCTCAAGACGAGTGATTAAGGTGGCGTGGTCGACGGTGTGGAACGCAGCAGACAGATCTAAAAGCACCAGGACAACATATTTACCAGAATCAGTGGACAGGAGGACATCGTTAAAAACTTTTAGAAGCGCTGACTCTGTGCTGTGGAGGGCTTTAAAACCGGACTGGAACAGCTCAGTGATACCATTATCCTCTAAGAAGGGCAACAACTGACTGTAGACAACCTTCTCTAATATTTTGGAAATGTATGGAAGATTAGAGATAGGTCTGAAGTTAGAGAGGAGAGAGGGGTCGAGGCTGGGTTTTTTAAGTAGAGGTCGTACCACTGCATGTTTAAACTCTACTGGAACTATTCCAGAAGAGAGGCTACTATTGATAATGTTAAGGACACTTGGTCCAATAGTAGCAAGTACCTCCTTAAACAGGCGAGGTGGGAGGGCATCTGCAGGAGAACCAGAGGGCTTCATATGACTAACTGTGTCACTTAAAAAAGAAAAGGACACCGGCTCAAACTGATGGAAAACAGAAGAGAAATGCAGGGGAACAGAAGGGTCATATGAAGGCTGAGATAGACTGGCTCTAGTTGACACAATTTTGTCAGTGAAAAAATGGAGACAATTTTCACAGAATTCAAAAGAAGCATCAAAACCAGCAGATTTGGGAGCATCAATGACAGTGTTAATAGTTTTAAACAGAACTCTGGGGTTGTTACAGTTAGAAGATATAATCTGAGATAGATATATATTCATTTCTGCTTTTACAGTCATCTGAAAGGAAAACAGGCTTTCTTTAAAAATGGCAAAGGACACATGCAGCCTGTCTTTTTTCCATTTTCTCTCTGCTCTTCTACATACGCGCCTGGCAGCCCGAGTGACGTCATTCAACCAGGGCTGAGGCGTGGTTTTAGCGCGGCGGCATTTGAAAGGCGCGATCGTGTCCAGTGTTTGTAAACAGATAGAGTTGAACCCAGAAACCAACTCTTCAGTATTCAGACACACAGATGCTGCAGAATTATCATCACAAAGAGTCGAAAAAATAGAGGAGAACCGAGCAGGAGACGAAGAATTAAACATGCGAGAGCGTTGGGGCGGTGCGCACAATTTAACTGGACACTGCGTGGCAATATCAAACAGGATCGGCATGTGATCAGAGAACACAGCGTCGCAAATGTCCAAATTAAAAACACACAAACCATACGAGAGCACTAAATCGAGTGTATGCCCGCGTTCATGTGTAGAACCACACACAGACTGTACAAAGTTAAATGAGTCGATTATATTCAGGAAGCTCCTGGAAAGCGGCTCGTCTGGACAGCAGGTGTGAATATTAAAATCACCCACAATAAGGACACGATCATATTTGGGCAGGATTTCAGCCAGAAATTCAGAAAAGTCAGTTATAAAGTCTTTGTGGTACTTGGGTGGTCGATAGATGACGGCACACAGGACGACATCAGAAAGACCCAGTTCAAACATGCACAGTTCGAAGCTTGAAAAGGAGGATTGTAGGCGGATCTGACGGCATTTAAAGTCATTTTTAAAAACGACTGCTAATCCTCCTCCTTTTCGACCGGACGGCCGTGGGGAATTAAAGTAGGAACACTCCGGAGGCAGAAGTTCATTAAGAGGGGCGGACTCACCGGCTCTCAGCCATGTCTCCGTCACACAGAGGAAGTCCAGTCCGCGGGAAGTGAAGAAATCCTTCAGGATAAAAGTTTTGTTTGTCAAAGATCTTGCGTTCACAAGACCGAACCTGGCGGGGGCCAGCACGTCCAAGGCCGCAATTAATCCGGGTGGGGCCCGACACACAGCCCGCAGGTGGCGGTGATCCACCCCGCGCCTCCGGGGGCGGGGACAGCAGGAGCGACGACGGCAAGCTTCTTCCTCCAAACCAACGATAGGAACCAGCCAGGAGCCGATCGGATCGAGCGAGCGTGGGTGCAGGAGGAGACCGGATACCGCACCATTCATCCTTCGGGGAGCCACGGGAAGCCGGGCCAGGAGTGCCCTAACTTTCACCAGCTGGCCGCCACGTTTACCGCGGCGCCGGAGACGCTTCCGCCGGGGGAGAGGAGCCAGGGGGCGGGAAAGGAAGGCAGGAATCCGGCCAGGTGAAAAAGCTGACTGGGACGTCGAAAAACCAACGTCGAAGTTGATCATATCAGTGGGAGAGGGGCAAAGATCCAACAGTGTTTGGCGGTCATACACAAGCAGTGAGCTGACAGAAACGAAAATAGACGCAAAAAACACAAAAACGAACAGAGCTGACAGCGAGAGACGGCAGGCCAAAGCACATACTGGCGCCATCTTGCCATTTAGCTCCGGAAATGGCGAGAACGACACCAAAAAAAATGCTTGGTTCCATCCCCCTTTTCTTTGCGAGTGTTATGAGTCATTCTTCACCTAAACAGGAATATATGAACATCCGAGCAGTCGGTATCCTAATGACAGCGGACATTGTACAGTAAGTGATGTTTTATTATGTTTGTTGGCTCCCATGAAGTCTGCACTGAGTGGAAATCGACGATGTTGTTTAAAAAAAGGCGAAGATTGTGATGCGTTTATTAAATTAATGCGCCGCGTGTGTGCTTAAAATGATCAAAATACGTAAATATTAAATGCTATTATAAATGTTACTGTCAAGTGAGGGTTGCAACTTACTGCGGGGTCATTCCTCCCAGATGCAGACGGACAACTCCGGACGACAGCATGAGGTAGGAGATGGTTTATTTTCCATGAATCAGTCAAGAAAACAAGAATAAACAGAAAAGCGGACCGATAGCATGTGAAGCTATGGCGAATCAAGAATCACAGGAATAACCAAAGGTAACCTGTTGTGTGGAGCAAACAATGAAGCCAGACCGAGTGTGACGAGCAACGCGAATAAATAACTCTCTGATTAGTAGTCGACAGCAGGTGAGCGTGCCGACCATTAACCAGAGGCAGGTGAACCCAATTAATCCCCATGGAAACCAAAACAAACCCAGAGGTGCACAAAACAGGAACTCAGGGAGCCCAAAACTAACAGAACATAACTAAACAAAACATGATCCGGCCACGGATCATGACAGTACCTCCCCCTTGAGGACAGAATCCAGATGTCCACAAAAAAAAACAAGTTCAAGAGTCACGGGAGGGCGGAGGGAGGACTTGGCGGTGGGGCGCCAGGCCAAGTGTCCCCGCAACCAGCGAGGGAGAGTCAGGTGGCGGCGACGTGTTGAACGCGACTGCACTTGGCGAGGCGGGCGACCACGAAAAGGCCACAATCGTGGCCGACGAGAAGGTGGGCGTGAGTGACGCCAGAACTTCAGCCGCCTATGAGTTTTACGCCCAAATCGTGGGCGTCGCTGCTGTCTGCACCCGGGGCGTCCATGAATTGGGAGGGCCGCATGCAGGCGTCTGATGGCCGCTTGCGCAGCCGGCCAGCCGGAGGTCGCGGGGGCGACGACGCTGGCGACGAGGAGGGTGGCGGCGCCGTGGGAAGACCCGCCGGAGACGAGGAAGGAAGCAGCCGTGGAGCAGGAACAGGAACTGGAACTGGAGCTGGCCTTGGCGCAGGTACAGGAACTGGAACTGGAACTGGAGCTGGCCTCGGCGCAGGTACAGGAACTGGTACAGGGACTGGAGCTGGCCTCGGCGCAGGTACAGGAACTGGAACTGGAACTGGAGCTGGCCTCGGCGCAGGTACAGGAACTGGTACAGGGACTGGAGCTGGCCTCGGCGCAGGTACAGGAACTGGAGCTGGCCTCGGCGCAGGTACAGGAACTGGTACAGGGACTGGAGCTGGCCTCGGCGCAGGTACAGGAACTGGTACAGGGACTGGAGCTGGCCTCGGCGCAGGTACAGGAACTGGTACAGGAACTGGAGTTCGACAGTTACTACATTACATATATGCTTACATCATGTACTGTATATAAAACCTTATTGGAGGTGTTTGGATGTTTTTAAGGGCTTTCTAGGCGGAATTGCGCGGCGAATAAGCAGACTTTTAATCACATTTATTTAAATATTTAGAATGCATCTAAAAAAAAAAAATACATCCATCCGTTGTCATGTCTTTCATAATGATTGTGAACAATAGGCAAAATTCCAAAAAAGTGTATTTACTCTAAAAAGTACATTTAAACCAGAGTTGGTGGCACTGAGCGGGTGGGTAAAGTGTCTTGCTTAAGGACACAACAGCAGTGACGAGCCACACCGGTTATATTTATACATTGATTTTTATTGCACTGCAGTGTAATCCTTCTGATGCAGCACCATTTTAGTAGATGATGTGCTTAATCCCTTCATAGAAAAAGAAATACAAATAATCTCACTCATTAAAAGCGTGCTTATGACTCCGCCTATTGTAGGAAAATGGTCGGAATAAAAGCGGGCGCACAGCATTTTAATGATTTCTTTGGGGAGAAAACAGGCCAAAAGTTTAAGACTTTAATGACAAAAACTGTCACCGGTGTGATGTCGCTGACAAGTGAGAAAAAATGATTGGCTTGACAAAAAAAAAAAATTGATCTTTAATAACCTTTGACTTCAGCCACTTCAAACACCACACTGCAAAAACTGAACTCTAAGTAAGATTAAATATCTCAAATAAGGGTGATATTTGCTTATTTTCTGTCTGATAAGATAATTCTTCTCACTAAACAGATTTTATGTTAGAGTGTTTTACTTGTTTTAAGGGTTTTGGTCCTAAATGATCTCAGTAAGATATTACAGCTTGTTGCTGAGATTTGATGACCTATATTGAGTAAAACATGCTTGAAACTAGAATATCAAGTGTTGCAAAGCTGTGTCATCAACACTCACAAGTATAAAACTACTTTTTTGAAGTAATAATTTCTTACTTCAAGCATGAAAAAAAAAATCACGATGCCGAGCGCACATCATTATGTCAAGATAATGGCACTAGCGTTTACTTCATTTAAGAATATTTTTCAACATATTGAGCAAAAAGGTCTTTTTTTTTTTCTACCAAAAAAAGTGCACTTGTTATTAGTGAGAATATACTTATTTTAAGGTATTTTGGGGTTCATTGAGGTTAGCTAATTTTACTTGTTTTGGAAAGTCTTGACAAGCCAAATTTTCTTGTTCTATTGGCAGATAATTTTGCTTAGTTCAAATAAAATACCCCTAATTTTTGTATTTTTTTTCTTTTTCTTGTTTTAGAACACTGACTTTTTGCAGTGCATGAAATTGATTTTATTCATAAATCAAAAGGGCTGAACTCCAAATGCTTTCCGGTGCTGCACTGAATGAGTGAAAATAACAGGTAGATTTCACATTTGCATGTCACAGAGAGGGTGGGGACAAAACAAAGGTTTTTTTTTGTGTATTAACCCAAATAGTCAACAGCTTTTAGACCTGCCAGGATTACCCATCCTAATCCATCTGCTCTCTTCTCCTATCTCAGCCTTTCCCCCTCTCGGCCACCCTTTTATGCCCCGTTGCCTCGGTCATCCATCCCTTCCTCGCACCCTCCATTACTCCTTCCTAACCGACCGTCTTTCCATGATTCACTCTATTCAGTCAACATACTTTATCCTCTCGGCTCTCAGCGCTCTCTTTATAAATCATGGCGAGTACTTTGTTGTTGTCAGTGTGTCGTCTGGCTCCTCTCTTGACAGCGTATTTTTTGACACCTCCCCTTGTAAATTGTTAGTGTCCTAGTTAGTGTCCTTTGTGGGGATCTGCAGAGTTTATTCCAAGACATTTACATCTGTTTTCCAATGAATTTATTGCCACTTCCTTTTTGACATGAATTGTGTTTCCTTATTTGTTAGTGAGCAGAATTACCACACAGCCCGATGCAGGGATAGGGCACGGGTGAAGGGCAAACCTACCAAACTTTTACTCTATCCTCACTGCATACTAAGGTGTTTTTTCTTCATTTGTCAGCATATAATGCATGGACTTTGACATCATTACATTATTCAGGCAGGAGAAGCAATGCAGGAGGTGGGTACCTGCGAAGCAGGGTTGCGCAAAATTCGCAATTTGGAATTTCAACCCGGGGATAGTGTAAGGTTCAAACACTGATGACCTCTATTAAACAAGACAAGAAGCAAAGAATCAAACAGAGACAGAATTCAATTTGGACTCAATATTGAAGAGAGTCACCTTTACACTGTACCCTTGTACAGTACAGTATCTCAGCACGCTCTGCCAAAAGATTGCATGCCTCCTTCTTTTATTTTGGACCCTCTCCGACCACATGGCCACCATTGTTTCCAAAGGACAAAGGTCGCAAAAAGTTCACAAAAGAGGTCGTCAACAATTCACAGAAAAAGTCAGTTCAAAAAGAGTTTGTAAAATAGTTCAAAAAGAGGTCCATAAAATAGTTCGAAAAGAGTTTGTAAAATACTTAAAAAAGAGGTCGCCTGGAAATTGGGCAGATCCTGTCATCTTTCCGCTTTGAAGTCCTTGGGTTAGAACAGGGGTCGGGAACCTTTTTGGCTGAGAGAGCCATGAAAGCCAAATATTTTAAAATGTATTTCCGTGAGAGCCATATAATATTTTTTAACACTAAATACAACTCGATGCTTGCATTTTTAAGTAAGACCAACATTTTTAGAGTATAATAAGTCTCTTATTCATTTTAATGACATTGTTATTCTGAAGCTAGCCAATAAAAAAATGAAATACTTCTTACCATTAATGCGACTTCTTGAACAGGTGCGGTAGAAAACGGATGGATGGATTAAAATGCATGAGATGTTTTATATTTTGAACGTTATTTTTAACACTGTGATTACCAGCTGAATTATTCAGTACTTATCGTGTTAAGCAATGTCAGCTAAGATGTATCTGAGAGCCAGATGCAGTCATCAAAAGAGCCACATCTGGCTCTAGAGCCATAGGTTCCCTACCCCTGGGTTAGAACAATATCTTTCTGTTGATTACCATACATGAAAGAACACAGGAACACCTTCATCTTGCTTTCCCTCCCCTACACAGTGGAGTTCTACAAGCCTTACTCTTGGTAGGTTTCAAAGACAGCTTTTGTCTTCTTGCCTGGAACTAATTTCAACACAAAGTTTTTTGTGATAACTTACAGAAAATGATTCTAACAGATAAGTTGATTGGCAACACTAAATTGGCCCTAGTGTGTGAATGTTGTCTGTCTATCTGTGTTGGCCCTGCGATGAGGTGGCGACTTGTCCAGGGTGTACGCTGCCTTCCGCCCAAATGCAGCTGAGATAGGCTCCAGCACCCCCAGCGACCCCGAAAGGGACAAACGGTAGAAATGGATGGAATTTCAATTAATTTGAAGAATTTTAATTTGGATTGAATTGGCTTCACCCAACACAATGTTGAATTGGAATTTGAATGATAGTAAGTGGAATCAAATTAATTATAATTTAGATACCGCATTTTCCGGACTATAAGGCGCACCTAAAATCTTTTTTTCCCCCTCAAAACTCCACAATGCGCCTTATAACCTGGTGCGCCTAATGCACGGAATAATTCTGGTTTTGCTTACCTATGTCTCCCGGCTGGATATATATATATATATATATATATATATATATATATATATATATATATATATATATATATATATATATATATATCTTCAGCTTATAGGGCGCATTAAAGGAGTCAAATTATTATTTTTTTTTTCTAAATGTAAAAGACTTCCTTGTGGTCTACATGACATGTAATGGTAGTTCTTTGGTCAAAATGTTGCATAGATGATGTTTTACAGATCATCTTCAAGTCGCTTTTTGACAGTCGCTTCAGGATGCGCCGTTTTGTGGGCGGTCTTATTTACGTGGCTCACCTTCGACAGAGTCTTCTCCCCGTCATCTTTGTTGTAGCGGTGTAGCGTGCAAGGACGGGAGTGGAAGAAGTGTCAAAAGATGGAGCTAACCGTTTTAATGACAATCAGACTTTATTTAAATCAATAACAGAGCAGCATCTCCCCATCTGGAAACAACAACAAGGCCAGAAATGTGTCCCGTGAATAACAGTCCGTCCGAAAACCCTAATAACTAAAGTTCCTTGGGTGATTAATGTAAACTCACTACACCGGTATGTTTTAGTGCTTTCATGGCGAGTTTACTGACAGGTATAAGTAAGAACTTTACACTACTTTATATTAGAAATGGCAACAGCGGAGGATGAATGTCCAATAAGAAGAAGATAGTGAAAAAGAAAAAGCTTATCGACTACGGCGTCGACACGTACTACAAAGGCGGACGCGCGCAATTTTTCAGGACTTATGCAGATACCAAATGCAGATCAACAGGTCCCAGAAGGTAAGAAAAGTTGCTTTTGCATAATATTGCGAAACAAAACGCCAGATAATATGTCTTACCTTATACACACACCATAATAATACTCCTATGTTGAAGCACAGTACAATCCATCAAACGGTGCGGCTTCATAGCTTACCAAAGTCCGACTAAAATATTTTGATAGATTTTTGAGCGCCGTGTGTAATGTTCTATATTTTCAATGGAACATATACAATGTTGGTGTTGTTTTACTTAAGTCAAATTACAGTCTACACATATCTCTTATGTGGGACTGCTATCTATTGGTCACACTTATCATTACACCATGTACCCAATAAAATAGCTTCAAGGTCGGTAAGCAAAACCAGAATTATTCCGTACATTAGGCGCACCGAGTTATAAGTCGCACTGTCGAGTTTTGAGGGGGAAAACATTTTTTTTAGTGTGCCTTATAGGCCGTAAAATACGGTAGATTAAAAAGAGTCAAGACAGAGGATAATATATAATATAATATATAGCAACGAAGCACCAAGCGTACACGTAAGGGTAGGGTGGATACTAAAGGTAGTCTTAATATTTGATTGATACTAGAGTGTTTAAAGCGATGTTTTTATTAATGTTACAATTAATGTTTACAAATTCAGGGAATAATTCCCTGGACACAGGAGGACTTTGAGGTAAAAAAAACAAACAAAGGATTTCAATGAGTTTTGGCTTTTGTTTCATTGTTGTGTTGTTTAAACATTGTTTTACATTGTCAATAGCACTCACCATGAATGCAGTTAATAGAGTAAATACATATGATCAGTATCGGCCAATATCGCTCGGCAATGGAAGCGGTGTTCCGATCACCCCTTTTTAATTGTCGATTAAAAACCTTTGCTGTAATTAAAATATAAAATGTACGGAAGGTTCATAATAATATTTCTATGAAAAATATAAATCAGGCACGTATGAAACATATGGTAGGAATATATAATTATCAATTGGAGTTTAATCAAATTTCAATTGTATTCTTTTAATTGCAATACTTCCTGTTTGCAACCTCGATTCAAATTGAGTTGAAAACTGTGTTATATTCTTCCTTCTATAAAGGTGTAATATTGGGTGACTGTTGTTTTGGTCGGTTTATTAGAATAGAATAGATAGAATAGAATAGAAAGTACTTTATTGATCCCTGGGGGGAGATTCAGCACCAAAGTTCGCTCACAATAAACAAACACTTAGGTATTTTTTTTACATGTGAATGATATAAATACAGTCTATTATACAGCATTATTCACATGTGAATAATATAAATACAGTCTATTATACAGCATTATTCACATGTGAACAATATAAATACAGCCTCTTATACAGCATTATTCACGTGTGAATAATATAAATACGGTCTATCATACAGCATTATTCATATGTGAACAATATAAATACAGTCTATCATACAGCATTATTCACATGTGTATAATATAAATACAGTCTATTATACAGCATTATTCACATGTGAATAATATAAATACAGTCTATTATGCAGCATTATTCACATGTGAATAATATAAATACAGTCTATTATGCAGCATTATTCACATGTGAATAATATAAATACAGTCTATTATACAGCATTATTCACATGTGAATAATATAAATACAGTCTGTTATGCAGCATTATTCACATGTGAATAATGTAAATACAGTCTGTTATACAGCATTATTCACATGTGAATAATATAAATACAGTCTATTATACAGCATTATTCACATGTGAATAATATAAATACAGTCAGTCATGCAGCATTATTCACATGTGAATAATATAAATACAGTCTGTTATACAGCATTATTCACATGTGAATAATGTAAATACAGTCTGTTATACAGCATTATTCACATGTGAATAATATAAATACAGTCTATTATACAGCATTATTCACATGTGAATAATGTAAATACAGTCTATTATACAGCATTATTCACATGTGAATAATATAAATACAGTATTATACAGCATTATTCACATGTGAATAATATAAATACAGTATTATACAGCATTATTCACACGTGAATAATATAAATACAGTCTATCATACAACATTATTCACACGTGAATAATATAAATACAGTCTATTATACATTCAAGTACAGTCAAAAAGGAATTAGCAGGATTCATCAACAGATACATCCCCCATGTTCATAAAGCAGACCCCAACAATACAGTACAGTTTCTTGTAATAATATGGATTGCACCTGCAAACGTCCTCCAGTGTACTGTAAATGCCAATGCGGTCATACAGTAAAGTTCAGGTGTGCGGTGCAGTGAGATAAAGAGATGCACAAAAAAACCGAGAGGCAGTTAGCGGTCACGCTTACGGTTCCACGGGCATAACACACACCATTACGCAGTGTGCCATCGGAGTGGAGCCACTACAGCTGTAATCGCACTGTTTGGAAAGAGAGGATGCACTCATTAGCATGCGGCCCAGATGGAAGAACGGTTCAGTTCAGTTGTTTTTATTTGACCTGTAGGAGCTGTGAGGTCAAATGGGATGTGATATTGGTCCTGATGAGTCATAGCAGCATTGCTTGATATATATTTAGACCGGGGGTCGGCAACCCGCGGCTGTAGAGCCGCATGATGTGGCTCTTTAGCGCCGCCCTAGTGGCTCACTGTAGCTTTTTCAAAAATGTATTAAAATGGAAAAAAATGGCGGACAAATATGGTGTCTGTGGGAGGACAAACATGACACAAACCTTCCTAATTGTTGGAAAACCCACTGTTTATATTAAACATGCTTCACTGATGAGAGTATTTGACGAGCGCCATTTTGTCCTATTGATTTCGGCGGACCTTGAACTCATCGTAGTTTGTTTTCGTGTACAATATTCTCCGACGCTGCCACAGAAAGACGTCTTTCATGCCACTCCTTCTTTGTCTCATTTTGTCCACCAAACGTTTTATGCTGTGCGTGAATGCACAAAGGTGAGCTTTGTTGATGTTACTGACTTGTGTGGGGGGGGTGTATATATTTTCAAGTATTTCTTATATATGTATATATATGTATATATATATATATATATATATATATATATACACAGCACGGTGGAAGAGGGGTTAGTGCATCTGCCTCACAATACGAAGGTCCTGAGTAGTCTTGGGTTCAATCCCGGGCTCAGGATCTTTCTGTGTGGAGTTTGCATGTTCTCCCCGTGACTGCGTGGGTTCCCTCCGGGTACTCCGGCTTCCTCCCACCTCCAAAAACATGCACCTGGGGATAGGTTGATTGGCAACACTAAATTGGCCCTAGTGTGTGAATGTTGTCTGTCTATCTGTGTTGGCCCTGCGATGAGGTGGCGACTTGTCCAGGGTGTACCCCGCCTTCCGCCCGATTGTAGCTGAGATAGGCTCCAGCGCCCCCCGCGACCCCAAAGGAAATAAGCGGTAGAAAATGGATGGATGGATGGATGGATATATATACAAACCCCGTTTCCATATGAGTTGGGAAATTGTGTCAGATGTAAATATAAACGGAATACAATGATTTGCAAATCATTTTCAACCCATATTTCTGATTGGAGCTGTGGCCGCAGGTAGTTGGTGCCTGTCGTGGCGGTAATCCTAGAATCCTAGGGATGCCGTCAAGCTGAAGAAAGAGTCCTATCAGGTCCTTGTCCGAAAACCAACAAATTTAGCTGAACTGCACCAATTTTGTCAAGAGGAGTGGTCAAAAATTCAACCAGAAGCTTGCCAGAAGCTTGTGGATGGCTACCAAAAGTGACTTATTGCAGTGAAACTTGCCAAGAGACATGTAAGCAAATATTAACATTGCTGTATGTATACTTTTGACCCAGCAGGTTTGCTCACATTTTCAGTAGACCCATAATAAATTCATAAAAGAACCAAACTTTATGAATGTTTTTGTGACCAACAAGTACACAGCAAAAAGTCAGTGTTCAAAAACAAGACATTTTTTTACAAAAATTAGGGGTATTCTATTTGAACTAAGCAAAATTATCTGCCAATAGAACAAGAACATTTGGCTTGTCAAGACTTTCCAAAACAAGTAAAATTAGCTAACCCAAATAAAACCCAAAATACCTTAAAATAAGTATATTCTCACTAGTAACAAGTGCACTTTTCTTGGTAGAAAATAAAAATATGAGACCTTTTTGCTCAATATGTTGAAAAATATTCTTAAATTAAGTAAATGCTAGTGCCATTATCTTGACATATGCGCTCGGCATTACATTTCTTGAAACCAGCAAAGTTATACTAAAAACTAGAGATGTCCGATAATGGGTTTTTTTGCCGATATCCGATATTCTGATATTGTCCAACTCTTAATTACCGATTCCGATACCAACCGATACCAGGCCCTAACCAATCTGGCGCCCTAGGCAAGATTTTAGGTGGCGCCCCCCCACATCGGCAGTGAAGTGTATATACTCACAAGAAACCGAATAGCTTTGTCTTTGACCTTTTTTTTTACTTAAAGAAAGCAAATTAACAATCAGAATAATTAACAAGATAAAAAAAATATGAATAAATAAATGAATGCAAAAAATAAAAAATGAATATATGAAATACAATATTTTTTACATACATATTGCTTAATTAACATTAATGATGTGCACTTTAACAACTAGGCTTACAACTATACCTAATATATAAAGGGGTGGAAAAGTGACTATTACCTGCAGGGCAAACATTAGCTAACCAGAAGGCAATAACAATGTAAACAAAAAACACCTGCTTAAAAGATCTAATACAAATGTCCCTGAGGAATGTAAGGTGGGAGTACTGTAATTATCTAATGTTACATTATTATTTTCCATAACAATTTAGCCCCCTCCACAATATTAACCCGACGTTAAAACAGAACTAGCTATTTATTGATTAGCAATTGCCGAGTCATGTAACATTAGCTTAATGCTAAAAAGCCAGGTTACTATCACATTCTGTAACAGACAAATCATTTCATGTAGGCTAACGTTACCTACCTGCTACCTCTGTATTATCTCGTTCCTCCTCCTCTTCTTTTCTCTTTTTTCCTCCCTGGGCACCTGACAGTTTTGGCCGTTTTGACATCTTGTGTTGATTTTTTAATGTGGTGACGTCCAAAAAGAGTCATGATACGGGAAGGGAGGGGGCGCACCGTGCGGGGGGGGGGGGGGGGGGGGGGGGGGGTAGTAATGTTGTAACAAATAATATTTCTATTATATAGGCTTTACTTTGCATTTTAATTAACGTGGGATTATTTTTTTGTATTTAGAAATAATAGTACCAACTTTTTTTTTTTTTTTCTGCTACATTTGTGGCACTGGCGTGGCGCCCCCTGATGGACGGCGCCCTTAGCATTTGCCTATACGGCCTATGCCACGGGCCGGCCCTGACCGATACCGATATATACAGTCGTGGAATTAACACATTATTATGCCTAATTTTGTTGCCATGCCCCGCTGGATGCATTAAACAATGTAACAAGGTTTTCCAAAATAAATCAACTCAAGTTATGGAAAAAAAATGCCAACATGGCACTGCCATATTTATTATTGAAGTCACAAAGTGCATTATTTTTTTTAACATGCCTCAAAACAGCAGCTTGGAATTTGGGACATGCTCTCCCTGAGAGAGCATGAGGAGATGAAGTGGGCGGGGTTAGCGGGGGGGTGGGGGGGGGTTAGCGGGGGGGTGTATATTGTAGCGTCCCGGAAGAGTTAGTGCTGCAAGGGGTTCTGGGTATTTGTTCTGTTGTGTTTATGTTGTGTTACGGTGCGGGTGTTCTCTCCGAAATGTGTTTGGCATTCTTGTTTGGTGTGGGTTCACAGTGTGGCGCATATTTGTAACAGTGTTAAAGTTGTTTATACGGCCACCGTCAGTGTGACCTGTATGGCTGTTGACCAAGTATGCCTTGCATTCACTTGTGTGTGTCAAAAGCCGTAGATATGTGACTGGGCCGGCACGCAAAAGCAGTGCCTTTGATTTATTTGCGCTCTGTACTTCTCCCTACGTCCGTGTACCGCTCCGTACAGCGGCGTTTTAAAAAGTCATAAATTTTACTTTTTGAAACCGATACCGATAATTTCCGATATTACATTTTAAAGCATTTATCGGTCGATAATATCGGCAGTCCGATTTTATTGGACATGTCTACTAAACTAATTTATTGTTCTTAATGGAAAGGCAACAAGGCAACCGCTTGTTACTCTCCGCTCAGGCAAACCATATGATCTAAAAATGCATTTTTCCATCGATAAGTGCGCATATATACAGCCCGGCCCCCCGCCAATTTTTTTTTAATTGTAATTTTGAAGAATTAGTCTGAATGTGCATAAACTATTTCTGTTCAAAATTGTTTGAAATGTCACATGTTAAATGTTTAAATATTAACTGGCAGTGTACTGTACTGTGCCAACTGTACTACTATATGTGTACATATTTTCTATTGTTTCATTGAAAATAAAACAGCAAAGTCCATTTGGCTGTCATCTGTTTTAATTGTGAGACACATTTGTGTCAAAATCATGATTTTTTTATTTCATGCTTGAAATAAGAAATGATTACTTTAAAAAAGTAGTTTTATACTTGTGAGTGTTGATGACACAGCTTTGCAACAGTTGATATTCTAGTTTCAAGCATGTTTTATTCAATATAGGTCATCAAATATCAGCAACAAGCTGTAATATCTTACTGAGATCATTTAGGACCAAAACCCTTAAAACACGTAAAACTAGAGATGTCCGATAATATCGGGCTGCCGATATTATCAGCCGATAAATGCTTTAAAATGTAATATCGAAAATTATCGGTATCGGTTTCAAAATTATCGGTATCGGTTTCAAAAAGTAAAACTTAAGATTTTTTAAAACACCGCTGTGTACACGGACGTAGGAATAAGAACAGAGCGCCATTAAACCCCAAAGGCACTGCCTTTGCGTGCCAGCCCAGTCACATGATGTCTGCAGCTTTTCACACAAACACATGAGCGAATGCAACACATACTTGGTCAACAGCCATACAGGTCACACTGAGGGTGGCCGTATAAACAACTTTAACACTGTTACAAATATGCGCCACACTGTGAACCCATACCAAACAAGAATGACAAACACATTTCGGGAGAACATCCGCACCGTAACACAACATAAACACAACAGAACAAATACCCAGAACCCCTTGCTGCACTAACTCTTCCGGGACGCTACAATATACACCCCCCCACCCCCCCTACCCCTTACCCCTACCACACTGCAAAAACTGAAATCTAAGTAAGATTAAATATCTCAAATAAGGGTGAAATTTGCTTATTTTCTGTCTGATAAGATAATTCTTCTCACTAAGCAGATTTTATGTTAGAGTGTTTTACTTAGAGATGTCCGATAATGGCTTTTTTGCCGATATCCGATATTCCGATATTGTCCAACTCTTGATTACCGATTCCGATATCAACCGATACCGATATATACAGTCGTGGAATTAACACATTATTATGCCTAATTTTGTTGTGATGCCCCGCTGGATGCATTAAACAATGTAACAAGGTTTTCCAAAATAAATCGACTCAAGTTATGGGAAAAAAAATGCCAACATGGCACTGCCATATTTATTATTGAAGTCACAAAGTGCATTATTTTTTTTAACATGCCTCAAAACAGCAGCTTGGAATTTGGGACATGCTCTCTCTGAGATAATCCTGATACCCATTACAACTATGAGAAGTACTATACTTTGACTTTCAAAAAGTGCATTATTTTTTTTTATTTTTTTTTAACATGCCTCAAAACAGCAGCTTGGAATTTGGGACATGCTCTGCCTGAGATAATCCTGATACCCACTACAACTATGAGAAGTACTATACTTTGACTTTCACAAAGTGCATTATTTTTTTTAATTTTTTTTTAAACGTGCCTCAAAACAACAGCTACAAAAACAATGAAGGCACACAGCTTCAGTCCAGACTATACTAGAGTAATAAAGTAAACAATAACATAGTCCTCCTTTAGTGCAAGACTGCCTGTCATACTGTATAACAGTATAAACTGGGCTCAATCTGTCCTGCTCTAATGTATTTGTATGAGTAACACAAATGTGCTGCAAGCTAGTGGTGAGTGCTTGAAGTGGCCTAGCAGTCAGTCAGAGCTTCTGAAATGCTGAGTTGAGACAGGGGTGGTTTTTGTTGTATTTTTGTTTTTTCTCGGCGGAGTCTTTAAGCGACAAATGTGTGGTACTACTTTTTTTCGCTGTTTGCTTTTCATCCATCTTCCGCTTGTATTCATCGTGTATCTCCTTACGATTCTTGAAGAGGTGGGAGATCAAATTCATCGTATTAAAGGATGACGTCTTGGATCCTCCCCGCTAGAGATGCGCGGTTTGCGGACACAACCGCGGAGTCCGCGGATTATCCGCGGATCGGGCGGATGAAATTTAAAAAAATAAGATTTTATCCGCTCGCGGGTCGGGTCGGGCGGATTAATTAGATTTTTTTTTTTTTTTTTTTTTTTTTTTTTTTTTTTTTTTTTTTTTGCGGGTGGCAGTTAAACCAATTGGGAAATATATATACATAGTTAAATGTTGTTACCCACATACGAAAAACGAGCAGGCACCTGCTGCATATGCCACAACAGAAGAAAAAGAAAAGAAAAGAGATGGACACTTTTACGGAGCGGAGAAGGGACGCCTCGCCGGGGTCCGGGACCGAGGCCCCTTCCCCCGAGAGGGCCCCACCGGGAGCCGTAGCTGAGGCGATCCGCGAGAAGGGCCCGACGCACGTCCAGGGTCACTACCGCGCCCACCGCACCGACACCCCGCCTCGTCCGCTTTCGCCGCGGCCGGCGTCACGCGCAGCAGGTAAGCAGCTTACCTGCCCGCCACCCCCGTGGCCGGGGGCTCGTAACATGGGTCACTCCGCGTGCTCCGCCCGCGCAGCTTACCTGCTTGCCACCCCTGTTGCCGGGGGCGCGTAACAGGGGTCACTCCGCGCAGTGCGCTCACGAAAGGGGTGGGGCTCACCCTGGTTGATATAGAGAGCAGGACGGTGGCCATGGAATTTCTTTTAAGGTTTGTGATAAACCATCAAACTCATTCGTTAAAAGGACTCTATAGTAATATAAAGCGAAATTTTCTGGACATTATCATGCAAGAAAAGTTTATTTTTGGGATCGCGATCACCGCGTAATGATTTTTAAAGGTTGCATTACATTATTAACTGTCCCATGTGATCAGCCAGTGCGATTGGAAGTCCATGCTCAATTATTGCCTCCGTAAATAAAACTTCGGCATTTATCACATCCAAAGAATCTGTTTGGGCGACGAAAAACGTTGAAAGTTTTCCACTTGTATCGCTAGCAACGGCATTAGACTTGTGTTTTTTTGTCCCAACGTGGTCTTTTACATCGCTAATTCCTCCGTGTCCGATCGAAAAATCTTGTCTGCACAAGGTGCAATTCGCTTAGTTTTCACCCTTTTTTTTTTTTTTAATTAATATTAGATATATAACAACGGGCGGATGGCGGGCGGATGCAGTTCTGATCAAACGTTACATCGGGTGGATGGCGGATGGATGACGACTTTCTGACGCGGTTGCGGATGAGATAAATTGCCTATCCGCGCATCTCTACTCCCCGCATAACCAACTTTTTGCAGTCATTGCAAATTGCCAGGTGTTTATCCGTCAAAGACACTTTAAAATAATCCCAAACCATAGACATGGTGTCGTTAGCAGTGTTGGGTTAGTTACTGAAAACCAGTAACTAGTTACAGTTACTAGTTACTTAATTTCAAAAGTAACTCAGTTACTTACACCAAAAAGTAATGCGTTACTGTGAAAAGTAACTATTTAGTTACTTATATATATATATATATATATATATATTTATTTATTTATTTTTAAGGCCCCGTTTAATGCCCTTTTAGCCTTCATTTCAGTACTGTTATTATAATACAATCTGTTGATCAACTTGACATGCATTTGCATCACTGAACTCTGCTAAGCAATGTGGTCTACATACAACACACAAAGACCAAGATATGTTTCAAAGGGCCGAATTGTTTCAGGCCAGAACAAATCGACAAAACTATTTTAAATAGCTGCAACATAACATACATAAGTAACAAACAGCATAATAACAACATGGCTGTAAACCAAGGAAGGCACACACTACATACACAAAGCTTAACCAGGCGTTTTTCTCTCTCAAGGAATTCTGAAATAAAATCATGTCTGAAGCCCAGAACACCCTACACATTTCCCCAGTTTTAGTTTAGAGATAAGGAAAGATTGGACTGGCCCACTAGCATCCCTCTTTATGTTTGTGAACTTTATAGTGTATACATTTAGAGTGATGTGATAATCAAACACTCTAGAAGTCTTGAATGAAAGAGCAACAGTATAAAAGAGAATTGACAGAGTGTGTGTACCTTCAGTGTGCAGTGCCTCGTTAAAATCCAGCCGCTGTTGGAGGTGGAGGTGAAGTGTGTCTCTCTTTACTAGATTCGTCGAAGCATGTTGCTTTTGTAGCTGTTTCAGCAGATTTTAATTGCTAGGATAGGATCTTTGATCCAAGACACAACTTACATTCAACTAAAATGTTATTTTCTTTGTGGTCGACAAAAGAAAAGTATTGAGAATATCTCCATGTTAAGAAACTCGGCTTCTGGCTTCGCCATGTCTTGTTAGTAAACACAGATACGCCCCACACACACATACACACAGACAGAGCGGGCGCGCCTCTTCCTTGTCGCCTCTTCCGCAGCGCTGCAAAAAAACACACTCAGATCTTCTCAGTTACTAGCCGATTCTACATAAAAAGTAACGTAAAATAACGCAGTAACGCATCATGTAGTAACGGTAACTGAGTTACTGAAAATAAAACAAAAATAACGCGTTAGATTACTATTTATCGCCGAAAGTAGTCCCAACACTGCGTTAGTCAGTCACTGAGCGAGCTCGCTTGTTAGCCACGGCTACAGCACCGGCAACAACACACTCTTGTTGTTGTTATGCTCCGCTCGCGGCGGTTTGATTAGGTCATCAAGCGTCGGCAGTAAACCTCTCATGCTGCCACACACAACTCCTGTGTTGTGTGTGGTAGAGGGGAGGGGCTGCTGACTGGGAGACGCATCTGCTCTGTACTTCCCCCTACGTCCATGTTTTACCGGATATGTACCGCTCCATACAGCGGCGTTTTAAAAAGTCATTAATTTTACTTTTTCAAACCGATACCGATCATTTCCGATATTACATTTTAAAGCATCTCTAGCTCCAATCACTCCATCACAAAAAAATAAGAGTTGTAGAAATGATTGGAAACTCAAGACAGCCATGACATTATGTTCTTTACAAGTGTATGTTAATCACCAAAAATTATTCCCGGGCGCAGGCCACCGCTGCTGCTCACTGCTGCCCTCACCTCCCAAGGGGTGATCAAGGGTGATGGGTCAAATGCAGAGAATAATTTCGCCACACCTAGTGTGTGTGTGTGTGTGTGTGACAATCATTGGTACTTTAATTTAACTTTTAACCACGACTGTATATAAGACTACCGTATTTTCCGCACTATAAGGCGCACCGGATTATTAGCCGCACCTTCAATGAATGGCATATTTCATAACTTTGTCCACCAATAAGCCGCCCCGGACTATAAGCCGCGCCTACGCTGCGCTAAAGGGAATGTCAAAAAAACAGTCAGATAGGTCAGTCAAACTTTAATAATATATTAAAAACCAGCGTTCTAACAACTCTGTTCACTCCCAAAATGTACGCAAATGTGCAATCACAAACATAGTAAAATTCAAAATAGTGCAGAGCAATAGCAACATAATGTTGCTCGAACGTTAATGTCACAACACACAAAATAAACATAGCGCTCACTTTCTGAAGTTATTCTTCATTCGTAAATCCTTCGTCTTCGGTGTCCGAAGTGAAAAGTTGGGCAAATTTACGATCCACTGGCAGATGTTGGCGTCGTCTGGCGCTGCCTCCTCGTCTTAGTGAAGGTGTGTTCGCCTTCTGTCATCCATTGTTCCCACGCAGTTAGCAGTCTAGCTTCGAATGCCCTGTTGACACCAATATCTAGCGGCTGGAGGTCTTTTGTCAATCCACCCGGAATGACGGCGAGTATTGAATTAAGCGCGTAAGCGTGTCTCTCAATGTGCTGTTATGAGCTAGCAAATATAACAACTACACTACCCAGCATGCAACGATAGTTACGAGCATGCGCGGTAGCCCTGAGAAGCGTTGTTGTATGCTGGGAGTTAGAATGTGGTTATGAGCACGCTGTGAGAAAACGTTGAGAACTCAGTTAACACGCCTCGTCTGCATTATTTATAATTAGACAGACAACACACTTAATAGGAGCCATTTTGGGGTCTTTACATAAACACACAAATGGAAATGAAACGTCACATATCCCAGCATGCACCGCGCGCTTCTTCTACGGGGAAAAAAGATGGCGGCTGTTTACCGTAGTTGCGAGACCTAAACTTTATGAAAATGAATCTTAATATTTATCCATATATAAAGCGCACCGGGTTATAAGGCGCACTGTCAGCTTTAGAGAAAATTTGTGGTTTTTAGGTGCGCCTTATAGTGCGGAAAATACGGTAAGTCATTTTGATAGTAGGCTTATATAGTCTTTATTATAACACTTTACATTTTTTGCGGCTCTAGACAGATTTTTTGTTGTTATATTTTTGGTCAAATATGGCTCTTTCAACATTTTGGATTGCCGACCCCTGATTTTAGACCAATGAGCTGACTGTTCCCTCACCAACGGCTCACATGAGGAACTTAAATGGACATTTTCATCTATTTTGGCTTTTGAATAGTGACTATGCCCGATGACAAGCCTTCCTGTAATTAGGAACGACTGGTGCCTTCTTCCAGGACTATTGGATGCATCAACAAGAGAGGCGGTTGTTCAGGTTTTATGAATTTAGCGACCTATCTTAATGACGTCCATGACTCATTGTAAGGCTTACATGAAGACTCCTTTCAGACAGTCGCAACGCAACCTCGACAATAAGTAATCTTCCGTGATCCAACAAGTACCGCCGGGGCCAGATTCAAGCACAAATGAGTATCATTATCATTTGACTTTTTGACACGATATAAACAACAGTTATCTTAACACAGCACTTCTGTGACAAAATGATCCCAAGCTGCCCCGTTCCTGTTTTCCTTCTAGAGTTGATGAGCTGTGGAGAACACTTAGAATAATCTATTTAGCGCGCTTCATTTGGCGTATATGGTCTCTGCCTGCAATAAATATGTCGCACACTAAAACCGGCGGAAAAATGTACTTGCCTGCAGGCTTCTTGGCCCATCTATTAAACCGCGGAGTTCTAGATCTCGTCTTTGGCTCAGTGACTCCTACAGTTCTGACTTTATGAACTTGGACAGATTTTCCAAGAATTCAGTCTGTATATGCACTGACCAATATGTCTGCATACAACTCAGCGGAAGTACAGTCGTGGTCAAAAGTTTACATACACTTGTAAAGAACATACCGAATTTTTCGGACTACAAGTCGCAGTTTTTTTCATAGTTTGGCCGAGGGTGCGACTTTTACTCAGGAGCGACTTATGTGTGAAATTATTAACACATTACCGTAAAATATCGCTCATTCACGTAAGAGACTAGACGTATAAGATTTCATGGGATTTAGCGATTAGGAGTGACAGATTGTTTGGTAAACGTACCGTATTTTCCGCACTATAAGGCGCACCTAAAAACCACAAATTTTCTCAAAAGCTGACAGTGCGCCTTATAACCCGGTGCGCTTTATATATGGATAAATATTAAGATTCATTTTCATAAAGTTTAGGTCTCGCAACTACGGTAAACAGCCGCCATCTTTTTTCCCCGTAGAAGAAGCGCGCGGTGCATGCTGGGATATGTGACGTTTCATTTCCATTTGTGTGTTTATGTAAAGACCCCAAAATGGCTCCTATTAAGTGTGTTGTCTGTCTAATTATAAATAATGCAGACGAGGCGTGTTAACTGAGTTCTCAACATTTACTCACAGCGTGCTCATAACCACATTCTAACTGCCAGCATACAACAACGCTTCTCAGGGCTACCGCGCATGCTCGTAACTATCGTTGCATGCTGGGTAGTGTAGTTGTTATATTTGCTAGCTCATAACAGCACATTGAGAGACACGCTTACGCGCTTAATTCAATACTCGCCGTCATTCCGGGTGGATTGACAAAAGACCTCCAGCCGCTAGATATTGGTGTCAACAGGGCATTCGAAGCTAGACTGCTAACTGCGTGGGAACAATGGATGACAGAAGGCGAACACACCTTCACTAAGACGAGGAGGCAGCGCCAGACGACGCCAACATCTGCCAGTGGATCGTAAATTTGCCCAACTTTTCACTTCGGACACCGAAGACGAAGGATTTACGAATGAAGAATAACTTCAGAAAGTGAGCGCTATGTTTATTTTGTGTGTTGTGACATTAACGTTCGAGCAACATTATGTTGCTATTGCTCTGCACTATTTTGAATTTTACCATGTTTGTGATTGCACATTTGCGTACATTTTGGGAGTGAACAGAGTTGTTAGAACGCTGGTTTTTAATATATTATTAAAGTTTGACTGACCTATCTGACTGTTTTTTTGACATTCCCTTTAGCGCAGCGTAGGCGCGGCTTATAGTCCGGGGCGGCTTATTGGTGGACAAAGTTATGAAATATGCCATTCATTGAAGGTGCGGCTAATAATCCGGTGCGCCTTATAGTGCGGAAAATACGGTATAGCATATTCTATATGTTATAGTTATTTGAATGACTCTTACCATAATATGTTACGTTAACATACCAGTTGGTTATTTATGCCTCATATAACGTACACTTATTCAGGCTGTTGTTCACTATTCTTTATTTATTTTAAATTGCCTTTCAAATGTCTATTCTTGGTGTTGGCTTTTATCAAATAAATTTCCCCCAAAAATGCGACTTATACTCCAGTGCGACTTATATATGTTTTTTTCCTTCTTTATTATACATTTTCGGACGGTGCGACTTATACTCCGAAAAATACGGTAATGTCATGGCTGTCTTGAGTTTCCAATCATTTCTACAACTCTTATTCTTTTGTGATAGAGTGATTGGAACACATACTTGTTGGTCACAAAAACCATTCATGAAGTTTGGTTGGTTGGATTAAAGGCCCCACCTTTTCTCCTCCAAACATATTACTGGGTATTGTGGCCATCCATCCATCTTCTTCCGCTTATCCGAGGTCGGTTCGCGGGGAAGCCCAGACTTTCTCCTCATCAGCCACTTCGTCCAGCTCTTCCCGGGAGTTCCCGAGGCGTTCCCAGGCCAGCCGGGAGACATAGTCTTCCCAACGTGTCCTGGGTCTTCCCCGTGGTCTCCTACCGGTCGGACGTGCCCTAAACACCTCCCAAGGGGGGAGTTGGGTGGCATCCTGACCAGATGCCCGAACCACCTCATCTGGCTCCTCTCCATGTGGAGGAGCAGCGGCTTTACTTTGAGCTCCCCCAGGATGACAGAGCTTCTCACCCTATCTCTAAGGGAGAGCCCCACCACCCGGCGGAGGAAACTCATTTCGGCCGCTTGCACCCGTGATCTTGTCCTTTCGGTCATAACCCAAAACTCATGACCATAGGTGAGGATGGGAACGTAGATCGACCGGTAAATTGAGAGCTTTGCCTTCCGGCTCAGCTCCTTCTTCACCACAACGGATCGATACAGCTTCCGCATTACTGAAGACGCCGCCTGTCGATCTCACGATCCACTCTTCCCTCACTCGTGAACAAGACTCCGAGGTACTTGAACTCCTCCGCTTGGGGCAGGGTCTCCTCCCCAACTTGGAGATGGCACTCCACCCTTTTCCGGGCGAGAACCATGGACTCGGACTTGGAGGTGCTGATTCTCATCCCAGTCGCTTCACACTCGGCTGCGAACCGGTCCAGTGAGAGCTGAAGATCCTGTATTGTGGCCAAACAACTACATTTTTGTTTCATCTGACGACAGAACTTTCCTCCAGAAGGTCTTATCTTTGTCCATGTGATGTCAGATGAAACAAAAATGTTGCTGTTTGGCCACAATACCCAGCAATATGTTTGGAGGAGAAAAGGTGAGGCCTTTAATCCCAGGAACACCATACCTACCGTCAAGCATGGTGGTGGTAGTATTATGCTCTGGGCCTGTTTTGCTGCCAATGGAACTGGTGCTTTACAGAGAGTAAATGGGACAATGAAAAAGGAGGATTACCTCCAAATTCTTCAGCATCAGCCCGGATGTTGGGTCTTAGCGTAGTTGGGTGTTCCAACAGGACAACGACCCCAAACTAGAGATGTCCGATAATATCAGACTGCCGATATTATCCGCCGATAAATGCTTTAAAATGTAATATCGGAAATTATCGATATCGGTTTCAAAAAGTAAAATGTATGACTTTTTAAAATGCCGCTGTGTACACGGACGTAGGGAGAAGTACAGAGCGCCAATAAACCTTAAAGGCACTGCCTTTGCGTGCCGGCCCAATCACGTAATATCTACGGCTTTTCACACACTCACAAGTGAATGCAAGGCATACTTGGTCAACAGCCATACATAATAATAACTGGGATTTATATAGCGCTTTTCTAAGTACCCAAAGTCGCTTTACATGTGGAACCCATCATTCATTCACACCTGGTGGTGGTAAGCTACTTTCATAGCCACAGCTGCCCTGGGGTAGACTGACAGAAGCGTGGCTGCAATTTGCGCCAACGGCCCCTCCGACCACCACCTATCATTCATCATTCAGTTCACAGGTGTGAGTGGCACCGGGGGCAAAGGGTGAAGTGTCCCGCCCAAGGACACAACGGCAGCGATTTTTTGGATGGTAAGAGGCGGGGAGCGAACCTGCAACCCTCAGGTTTCTGGCACGGTTGCTCTACCCACTACGCCATGCCGCCCCATACATACATGTAACACTGAGGGTGGCCGTATAAACAACTTTAACACTGTTACAAATATGCGCCACACTGTGAACCCACACCAAACAAGAATGGCAAACACATTTCGGGATAACATCCGCACCGTAACACAACATAAACACAACAGAACAAATACCCAGAACCCCTTGCAGCACTAACTCTTCCGTGATGCTACAATATACCCCCCCCCCCCCCCCCCCCCCCCCCCACCTCAACCTGTCCCAAATTCCAAGCTGCTGTTTTGAGGCATGTTAAAAAAAATAATGCACTTTGTGACTTCAATATAAATATGGCAGTGCCATGTTGGCATTTTTTTCCATAACTTGAGTAGATTTATTTTGGAAAAACTTGTTACATTGTTTAATGCATCCAGCGGGGCATCACAACAAAATTAGGCATAATAATGTGTTAATTCCACGACTGTATATATAGGTATCAGTTGATATCGGAATCGGTAATTAAGAGTTGGACAATATCGGAAAAAAGCCATTATCGGACATCTCTACCCCAATCACTTGCAAAAGTGGTAAAGGAATGGCTAAATCAGGCTAGAATGAAGGTTTTAGAATGGCCTTCCCAAAGTCCTGACTTAAACGTGTGGACAATGCTGAAGAAACAAGTCCATGTCAGAAAACCAACACATTTAGCTGAACTGCACCAATTTTGTCAAGAGGAGTGGTCAAAAATTCAAGCAGAAGCTTGTGGATGGCTACCTAAAGTGCCTTATTGCAGTGAAACTTGCCAAGGGACATGTAAGCAAATATTAACCTTGCTGTATGTATACTTTTGACCCAGCAGATTTGGTGCCCACGTCTGTATATTCTGAACATGTGCTCCTCTTCAAACATGACCTCATGTCTGCTAGATTACAAAACCATGCACACTTTTAGTGAATGTAAGACTTTGAATAATAAAAGCTTGGGTAATTCTGCTTTTGCTAGACCCACACATTCCTCTCTGCTGGTACCTGGCGGCATAGCTGATTGCAACACTTGAAGGAAAAAATAAATCACAACACTTTAAAAGGGCTGTTGGCAACCTTTACACGGCTGCCTAGAGGGCGCTAACTGTCCAAAATGTTGTAAAGGTGATATCTCGGCGCTTTGAGCATATAAACTACTCCTCCCACAATAACATTAAATGGCGAAAAAGTATATTATCGCCATCGCCGATTAATTCCTTTTCATGCCGATCGCCTCTGGCTGATACTGTCTTTATTTTTAGTCCCCCAACTGACAAGCCAACTGCTAATTATGTGTCTCCATACACAATGTGGAGCCTCGCCCGGAAGCTAATAATAACCACCTCCGTTATGGCAAATAACTTGCATTACTTAATATCTTAAGTACAAAACCCAAAACCAGTGAAGTTGTCACGTTGTGTAAATGGTAAATAAAAACAGAATACAATGATTTGCAAATCCTTTTCAACCTATATTCAATTGAATAGACTGCAAAGACAAGATACTCAACGTTCCAACTGGAAAACTTTATTATTTTTTGCAAATATTAGCTCATTTGGAATTTGATGCCTGCAACATGTTTTAAAAAAGCTGGCACAAGTGGCAAAAAAGACTGAAAAAGTTGAGGAATGCTCACTTATTATCGAACACTTATTTGGAACATACCACAGGTGAACAGGCTAATTGGGAACAGGTGGGTGCCATGATTGGGTATGAAAGCAGCTTCCATGAAATGCTCAGTCATTCACAAACAAGGATGGGGCGAGGGTCACCACTTTGTGAACAAATGTGTGAGCAAATTGTCCAACAGTTTAAGAACAACATTTGTCAACCAGCTATTGCAAGGAATTTAGGGATTTCAACATCTACAGTCTGTAATATCATCAAAAGGTTCAGAGAATCTGGAGAAATCACTGCACGTGAGCGATGATATTACGGACCTTAAATCTCTCAGCTGGTACTGCATCAAAAACCGACATCAGTGTGTAAAGGATATCACCACATGGGCTCAGGAACACTTCAGAAACCCACTGTCAGTAACTACAGTTGGTCACTACATCTGTAAGTGCAAGTTAAAACTCTACTATGCAAAGCAAAAGCCATTTATCAACAACACCCAGAAACGCCACCGGCTTCGCTGGGCCCGAGCTCATCTAAGATGGACTGATGCAAAGTGGAAAAGTGTTCTGTGGTCTGACGAGTCCACATCAAATTGTTTTTGGAAACTGTGGACGTCGTGTCCTCCGGACCAAAGAGGAAAAGAACCATCCGGATTGTTGTAGGCGCAAAGTTCAAAAGCCAGCATCTGTGATGGTATGGGGGTGTATTAGTGCCCAAGACATGGGTAATTTACACATCTGTGAAGGCACCATTAATGCTGAAAGGTACATACAGGTTTTGGAACAACAATATGTTGCCATCCAAGCAACGTTATCATGGACGCCCCTGCTTATTTCAGAAAGACAATGCCAAGCCACGTGTTACAACAGCGTGGCTTTGTAGTAAAAGAGTGTGGGTACTAGACTGCCCTGCCTGTAGTCCAGACCTGTCTCCCATTGAAAATGTGTGGTGCATTATGAAGCGTAAAAAACCACAACGGAGACCCCCGGACTGTTGAACAACTTAAGCTGTACATCAAGCAAGAATGGGAAAGAATTCCACCTGAAAAGCTTCAAAAATGTGTCTCCTCAGTTCCCAAATGTTTACTGAGTGTTGTTAAAAGGAAAGGCCATGTAACACAGTGGTAAAAATGCCCCTGTGACAACTTTTTTGCAATGTGTTGCTGCCATTAAATTCTAAGTTTATGATTATTTGCAAAACAAAAAAATTAAGTTTCTCAGTTTGAACATTTAATATCTTGTCTTTACGGTCTATTCATTTGAATATAAGTTGAAATGGATTTGCAAATCATTGTATTCTCTTTTTATTTATGAATTACACAACGTGCCAACTTCACTGGTTTTGGGTTTTGTATATGTGTATGTGTATGTATATATGTATGTACATATATATGTGTATGTGCATGTTCTTGTATCTGTTGTGTCATAACAAAGCTAAGGCAATGTCAAGACTTGGACTTTGGCTTGGTTTGTTCTCCCGTGGTGCAAATGAACTGGACTGGTCAAGGCTTGAAGGTGGGTACATGATATATTTTAAACTATCAAAAAAGGAATAAACAAAAAGCGCGCACAGTGGCGGAGAATAAAACTAGACTTTAAACACAAAACTTGCACATTGGCAGAAACTATGAACAATTAAACAAAACACTAACTGTGGCTTAACGAACAAAAACTTACTTGGCATGGAACCGGCATGAAAAAAAGAGTAGCAAGGGTCATCAGGGTGTGGAGAGTGTGCAGGAGCATAAATGTGGTGATGTCGTCAGAACGAACAACAGAAAATGAATGAACTTAAATACTATGGACATGATTAGTGAAAGCAGGTGCGTGACTCGAAACGTGAAACAGGTGCGTGACGTGACAGGTGAAAACTAATGGTTGCTATGGTGACAAGAGTGCACAATGAGTCCAAACGTGGAACAGGTGCGTGACGTGACAGGTGAAACTAATGGTTGCTATGGTGACAAAACAAAACAAAAGTGCACAAAAAGTCCAAAATTTAAACCGAACATTACTAAAACAAAACATGATCACACAGACATGACAGGCAATACTTAAAGTACATTTTAGATTATGTCAAAACTTTTTTTTTAACTTCAAATGATTCATTACATATTTCCTGATGACAGCATTTCACTATAGTTTCAGTGCTGTTTTTAGATTATTGTTTATATTGATAACATTTGTTATAGTAATTCATGTTATCGTGGGACCCTCACATTATATATATACATTTTTTTAAAGTGTACCTGAGGAAAACTAGCACTTTGCACACACATGAGTACTTTAAACTCATAGCATCTTGTGTAAAAAGGTTTAAATAATATTAGTTTTCACTGTTTTGCATTATGTTTGTTTGTACAATCAAATGTATGTACAGCATTTAGTTTTTCATATTAACATCCCCATGCATTTGCATGCAGGCACTGCCATTTCTGAATGTTGGATTTGTCTTTTGTGTTTCTCTCCAGTGCGGACGAACGCTTTGACGCCACCTTCCACACCAACGTGCTGGTGAACGCTTCCGGTTACTGCCAGTACATCCCACCTGGCATCTTGAAGAGCACTTGCTACATCGACGTGCGCTGGTTCCCCTTCGATGTGCAGAAGTGCGACTTGAAGTTTGGCTCCTGGACTCACAACGGCTGGCTGCTGGACCTCCAAATGCTGGATGTGGACACGTCCACCTACATACCCAACGGGGAGTGGGATCTCGTAGGTAAGATGCTGCGGGAAGTAAGGGTCAGATGTCATTGACAGACCTCATGTGAGAGCAGACATCCATTTAAGATCAATTGCTCTACCATGACACTATCCCATTGTTCCGCTTATCACGCTTTGGCTGTTGACATGCAAAACAAAATGCAATGTTGTGATGTACAGTTGTTCATGAATCATGTGGTGGTAGTTCTAAGTGGGTGTGGGTACCAAAAGCAGCTAGAACTATAATACAGATAAAACAGGTTGCCAGAAAAAAACTGGAAGAGATTGAACTTAGTTTGGTACATTCATTTCACATAGAAACACGAGGCACTTTTAACAGTAGCTCTGAATTAAAACCAGTACTATTATAAAATACATTAGTAGAGTAAAAACACAAAACAAACTGCAGATATAGGGGAATACACTGCAAAATAAAACCAGCACTGGTTAATAGTTTAAACTGTTGCACAAACCCAGTAAATTAATTGAAATGCCAAGTGACTAAGTTAAAACATTTGATGTTTAATAAATAAAATTGTTAAAATAGTGGATGACAAGTTGAAATGGTGCACAGTAAAACTATCCGACAAAAACAAACATCATAAATTAAAAAGATAATCAACTGGGGTTTTACGGTATACCGGTACTTGTATAGTATCGCGGTACTAATGAATCAAAAACGGTACTATACTCTGTTTGAAAAGTACCGGTTCCCGGCATGATAGCGCGTCGTGACATTGCTGGTTTTACGAGCAGAAGAGCATGTTCGGCAGCGCGCGCACACGGAGTACTTACAACATACTTGCCAACCCTCCCGGATTTTCCGGGAGACTCCCGAAATTCGGCGCCTCTCCCGAAAACCTCCCGGGACAAATTTTCTCCCGAAAATCTCCCGAAATTCAGGCGGAGCTAGAGGCCACGCCCCCTCCAGCTCCATGCGGACCTGAGTCCGCTTTCCCACAATATAAAGAACGTCTACAGTAAAGCAGTCCGTCTGCCGTAAACAGCAATGTTGTGACACTCTTAAACAGGACAATACTGCCATCTAGTGCATTTGATGAAAGCACTTTTGTGCGTGCCACACAGCAATGCATCATCAGAAAGATAGTGACAGAGAATAGAACAAGGATGGACAATTCAACCCTTAACTCAACAATGAGTAGATGAGTGTTATGTGTGTGTATATGTGTAAATAAATGAACACTGAAATTCAAGTATTTCTTTTATTTATATATATATATATATATATATATATATATATATATATATATATATATATATATACATATATATATATATATATATATATATATATATATATATGTATTTCTTTTATTTATATATATATATATATATATATATATATAGCCATCCATCCATCCATCCATTTTCTACCGCTTATTCCCTTCGGGGTCGCAGGGATATATATATATATATATATATATATATATATATATATGAAATACTTAACTTGGTGAATTCTAGCTGTAAATATACTCCTCCCCTCTTAACCACGCTTTTTTTAGTTCATATTATGTTTATAAACTCGTCCCTGGACACAGGAGAACTTAAATTATGACCAGATTATGATCCTGTAACTACTTGTTGGTATCAATCCGATACCTACATTTGTGGTATCATCCAAAACTAATGTAAAGTATCAAACAAGAGAAGAATAAGTGATTATTACATTTTAACAGAAGTGTAGATAGAACATGTTAAAACAGAAAATAAGCAGATATTAACAGTAAATGAACAAGTAGATAAATAATGAATTTTTACAGTTTGTCCCTCATAATTTACACAAAATAATAGAATGATAATAAATGACACAATATGTTACTGCATACGTCAGCAGACTAATTAGGAGCATTGGTTTGTTTACTTACTACTAAAAGACAAGATGTCTAGTATGTTCACTATTTTATTTAAGGACTAAATTGCAATAATAAACATATGTTTAACGTAGTGTTAAAATAAAGCCAATAATGCCATTTTTTGTGGTCCCCTTTATTTAGAAAAGTATCGAAAAGGACAAAAATAAATTTTGGTACTAGTACCGGTACCAAAATATTGGTATCGAGTAGAGATGTCCGATAATATCGGACTGCCGACATTGTCGGCCGATAAATGCTTTAAAATGTAATATCGGAATTTATCGATATCGGTTTCAAAAAGTAAAATGTATGACTTTTTAAAACGCCGCTGTGTACGCGGACGTAGGGAGAAGTACAGAGCGTCAATAAACCTTAAAGTCACTGCCTTTGCGGGGCGGCCCAATCACATAATATCTACGGCTTTTCACACACTCACAAGTGAATGCCATTCATACTTGGTCAACAGCCATACAGGTCACACTGAGGGTGGCCGTATAAACAACTTTAACACTGTTGCAAATATGCGCCACACTGTGAACCCACACCAAACAAGAATGACAAACACATTTCGGGAGAACATCCGCACCGTAACACAACATCAACACAACAGAACAAATACCCAGAACCCCTTGCAGCACTAACTCTTCCGGCTACCCCCTACCACTTCAACCCCGCCCACCGCAACCTCCTCATGCCCTCTCAGGGAGAGCATGTCCCAAATTCCGAGCTGCTGTTTTGAGGCATGTTAAAAAAAAAGAATGCACTTTGTGACTTCAATAATAAATATGGCACTTTTTTCCATAACTTGAGTTGATTTATTTTGGAAAACTTTGTTACATTGTTTAATGCATCCAGTGGGGCATCACAACAAAATTAGGCATAATAATGTGTTAATTCCACGACTGTATATATCGGTATCGCTTGATATCGGAATTGGTAATTAAGAGTTGGACAATATCGGAATATCTTCAAAAAAGCCATTATCGGACATCTCTAGTATTGAGACAACCCTACTGCCTTCTATCGACCCTGAACTCTGACTGCCAGGTTCCTATAAAGCCCTTCTCAAGACACATAACAAAGATGATGTTTTTTTCTTTCAGGTGTCCCAGCCAAGCGCAACGAGCTGTACTACGAATGTTGCAAGGAGCCCTACCCAGACGTCACCTTCACGGTCACCATGCGCCGCAGAACCCTTTACTACGGTCTCAATCTGCTCATCCCCTGCGTGCTGATCTCCGGCTTGGCCCTGTTGGTTTTTCTGCTGCCCGCCGACTCGGGAGAAAAGATCTCGCTCGGTAAGACGCTGCACAGATGTTTGGGGTGTAGCACGCCTTTGCAGTCTAACACTCTCGTGGCAACACTTTTTTGTGGGGTTGCCCTCCAGTGGGTCCTCCAGGCCACCCAAGCACCGACATGAGAGCCCGATTCAGGGTTACAATACAGGGTTATTTTGCAATAATGCCCTCAGGTTGCTTTCCAGCAATTATAATAATAATAATAGATTTTATTTGTAAAAAGCACTTTACATTGAGTAAAGTGCTAGTGTATTAAAAAATAAAAAATAAAAAGATAATAAAAAATTTAAAAAAATTAAAACTAGAACAACCAAAAAGCTAGAACTAGTATGAATATATCTAAAAAAAAAGCTTTTTTAAAAAGAAGGGTTTTTAAGCCTCCACAGTCTGTGGTGCCCTCAGGTGGTCAGGGAAAGCGTTCCACAAACTGGGAGCGGCGGAGCAGAAAGCCCGGTCTCCCATTATTCGTAGCTTTGTCCTCGGAGGTTGGAGGAGGTTAGCCTGTCCGGAGCGGAGGTGTTGTCCCAATTGTCTGTTTGTCTCTCTGTCTCTATGAGTCCGTGCTCTCGCTCTCGCTCGGGCTCTTGCTCCAGCTCCAACAACCTCTCTCCGCCCGGCTGCTGCTTATACAGGGCGACAGGTGATTAGATAACAAGGCCCACCTGGGCCATCGACGCACCTGTCGCTGACTTCGAGGCCGGTCCTTGCACACCCCGTTCTGCTGCAGGCCAGCAGGCCACGCCCCCCTCCACGACTTTATTCTGGTTATTTGGACTGGTGGGGAGACATACACTAGGCAGGATTGTGTTCGGTGAGGAAAGTCTTGCTTTTTATGAATCCTTTGCATTTTTTAATTGACTTGCTGCAGTGCAGTCTTCCTTTTGAACAGGAGAAACACTGGAGTTCCATGGAAGAAAAGGGTCGGACTTAATTCCTGCTTGACAAGTCACATTATAGTGCAATAAAAAGGGACACTATTTAACTGATTTAAATCATTAAATGTAGGGTTGTAACGATATTAACATTTCATATCCCGGTCGTTGTGACCAAAATTGTTATGTTTATCATTATTATCCCGGGTATTGTTAAACTAGGTCAAAAAGTACTTATACACACACTAAAAAAAAAAGTTTAATTATTGAAAATACTGTAACTATTTTGTGTGTTGTGTGTTTCTTATGTTTCACTGATAGCCATTAAAAGAGATCAAATGCTTAGACTACACTTTTATTGTTTTAAATACTGTAAAGCACTTTAAGATGTATTTAAATGAAAAGTGCGTAACAAATCGAATACACAAAACCCAAAACCAGTGAAGTTGACACGTTGTGTGAATGGTAAATAAAGACAGAATACAATGACTAGCAAATCTTTTTCAACTTATATTCAATTGAATGGACTGCAAAGACAAGATATTTAATGTTCAAACTGAGAAACTTGTTTTTTTTTTGCAAATAATCATTAACTTAGAATTTAATGGCAGCAACACATTGCATAAACGTTGCATTTTTACCACTGTGTTACATGGTCTTTCCTTTTAACAACACCCAGTAAACGTTTGGGAATTGAGGAAACCAAATTTGAAGCTTTTCAGGTGGAATTACTTCCCATTCTTGCTTGATGTACAGCTTAAGTTGTTCAACAGTCCGGGGCCTCTGTTGTGGTATTTTAGGCTTCATAATGCACCACACATTTTCAATGGGAGACAGGTCTAGACTACAGGCAGGCCAGTCTAGTATCCGCACTCTTTTACTACAAAGCCACGCTGTTGTAACACGTGGCATGGCATTGTCTTGCTGAAATAAGCAGGGGCATCCATGATAACGCTGCTTGGATGGCAACATATGTTGCTCCAAAACCTGTATGGACCTTTCAGCATTAATGGTGCATCACAGATGCTGGCTTTTGAACTTTGGCCTAGAACAATCCGGATGGTTCTTTTCCTCTTTGGTCCAGAGGACATGACATCCACAGTTTCCAAAAAAAATTTTAAATGTGGACTCGTCAGACCACAGAACACTTTTCCCCTTTGCTTCAGTCCATCTTAGATGAGCTCGGGCCCAGCGAAGCCGGCGGCGTTTCTGGGTGTTGTTGATAAATGGCTTTCGCTTTGCATAGTAGTTTGAACTTCCACTTACAGATGTAGCAACAAACTGGAGCTACTGACAGTGGTTTTCTGAAGTGTTCCTGAGCCCATGTGGTGATATCCTTTACACACTGATGCAGTACCGCCTGAAGGATCCAAGTTCACGGGCATTCAATGTTAGAATGTTAGTCTCCAGATTCTCTGAACCTTTTAATGATATTACGGACCGTAGATGGTGAATTCTCTAAATTCCTTGCAATAGCTGGTTGAGAAATGTTGTTCTTAAACTGTTATACAATTTGCTCACGCATTTGTTGACAAAGTGGTGACCCTCGCCCCATCCTTGTTTGTGAATGACTGAGCATTTCATAGAAGCTGCTTTTATACCCAATCATGGCACCCACCTGTTCCCAATTAGCCTGTTCACCTGTTGGATGTTCCAAATAAGTGTTTGATGAGCATTCCTCAACGTTCTCAGTTTTTTTTGCCACTTGTGCCAGCTTTTTTTAAACATGTTGCAGGCATCAAATTCCAAATGAGCTAATATTTGCAAAAAATTACCAAGTTTTCCAGTTGGAACATTAAATATCTTGTCTTTGCAGTCTATTCAATTGAATATAAGTTGAAAAGGATTTGTAAATCATTGTATTCTGTTTTTTATTTACCACTTACACAACGTGCCAACTTCACTTGTTTAGGGTTTTGTAGTTTTACTATTTATTATTTCTTGCTGTGTTCAGCGGTCCTTGAATGAAGGGTAAAAACAACTCTGTCTCGTAGAACGATCACTTTGTTCTAAGAGAGCACAGCTTGTCGGTTCAATGTGCACAAATAAATAGCTTAGTTGCTCACTCAGCAATGTGTTCATATACCATAAAATGTAGATTCGAGTAAGTTGCTTTTTTTATGGAGAAAGACGTTAATGTCTCTTGTTTTCATGTTAACATTTAACTTAGCGATGTTATGAAAGTGCAGGTATTAATTAGGTTTTTTCAAATCAATTTAAGCTTACTCAGCAATGTGTTCATACACCATAAAATGTAGATTCGAGTAAGTTGTTTTTTTATGGGGAAAGACCTTAGTGTCTCTTGTTTTCATGTTATCATTTAAGCTAGCAATTTTATCAAAGTGCAGGTATTCATTAGGTTTTTTCAATCAATTCAATTTAAGACGGTAATAGTAATCGTCGGGAGTTGTACCGCCGTTATCATTAATATTGTTTATCGTTACATCCCTCGTTAGGTAACAAATCTTCAAAGGAACTTGGGATGCTTCTAATCTACATTTAACACATTTCCTTGTGGTCTAGATCAGTGTTTTTCAACCACTGTGCCGCGGCCCACTAGTGTGCCGTGAGATACAGTCTGGTGTGCTGTGGGAGATGAGCTAATTTCACCTATTTGGGTTAAAAATATTTTTTGCAAACCAGTAATTATAGTCTGCAAATGATGTGTTGTTGTTGAGTGTCAGTGCTGTCTAGAGCTCGGCAGAGAAACCGTGTAATACTCTTCCATATCAGTAGGTGGCAGTCGGTAGCTAATGGCTTTGTAGATGTCGGAAACAGCGGGAGGCAGTGTGCAGGTAAAAATGTATCTAATGCTTAAACCAAAAATAAACAAAAGGTGAGTGCCCCTAAGAAAAGGCATTGAAGCTTAGATAAGGCTATGCAGAACGAAACTACAACTGAACTGGCTAAATAGTAAACAAAAACAGAATGCTGGACGACAGCAAAGACTTACTGGGGAGCAAAGACAATACTACAATGCACACCCGAACCTGACATGACAATCAACAATGTCCCCACAAAGAAGGATAAAAAACAACTGAAATATTCTTGATTGCTAAAACAAAGTAGATGCGGGAAATATCGCTCAAAGGAAGACATGAAACTGCTAGAGGAAAATACCAAAAAAAGAGAAAAAGCCACCAAAATAGGAGCGCAAGCCACTACACACAGGAAAAAAGCAAAAAAACTCAAAATAAGTCACCGTGTGATGTGACAGGTGGTGACAGTACACCTACTTTGAGACAAGAGCTATAGTGATGCATGCTTGGTTATGGTTTCTGCTGGTGGTGTGCCTCCGCATTTTTTCAACGCAAACCAAAAAACAAATCTGTCTGGAGCCACAAAAAAACGAAAAGCCGTATATAAATGTTATAATGAAGGCAACACATGATGTAAGTGTCTATATTAGCTATAATAGCCTACTATCAAAATGACTATGTGTCACAGGCCGAATATCATATCTGGAACGATCTCCCTCTCCATGTGAGACTGGCCCCTTCTTTGGCTACTTTTAAGACCCTTCTTAAAACCTATTTTTAATTCACTGGCTTTTAACCCAGCATGAGACTTTAAACGGTTTTTAACTTTTTAACTGCATTTTATCTAAAAAATTGTTCTTAAAAATGTTGTATTTGCTTTTTCAATGTGTATTTTACCTCTGTTTTAAATGTTATTTTTTAGTCTGTCCTTTGCCTGTATTTCTTTGTGGTGTACAGCTTTTTGTTTTTCAACTGTGGTTGTTTTTAAAGGGCTTTATAAATAACGTTGGTATGGTATTTCAATTAATAATTAATGATAATATTTATTCTACACATTTTTACAACTTTAGAAACCATTAGTAAATCAGAGGCTACTCAGAAGGTGAGATAACTCCTGGAAATGACTGGCTTTTAATGGTCAAAGGTATAGATGTGTGTGTCCAAGTTAAATAGATCTTTTAATAGATTTATTACAATCTTTGGCAAGCTCGGTAACATTTGCTGTGGTCTGGAACAACATGGCACACAAACAACTATATAAAATGCAGCCAATAGAACATACAGATAACGTGTCATGAGACATGCAAAACTAAATTATTTACAAAGAGGATACAAGTAAAGGATATTAAATGAGCTCAAATATACCTACAAATGAGGCATAATGATGCAATATGTACATACAGCTAGCCTAAATAGCATGTTAGCATTGATTAGCTTGCAGTCCATGCATTGACCAAATATGCCTGATTAGCACTCCAACGAGTCAATAACATCAACAAAGCGCACCTTTGTGCATTCACGCACAGCATAAAACGTTTGGTGGACAAAATGAGACAAAGAAGGAGCGGAAGATTTTACAGGTAAACAAACTGTTGCGTCACAGTCCACACTATGGTGAGTTCAAGAACCCCCGAAATTAGTAGGACAAAACGAAGTTCGCCAAATACTCTCATCGGTGAAGCATACACACACACACATATTAAACAGTGGTAGTTCTAACAATTGGGAAGGTTTGTGTCATGTTTGTCCTCAAACAAACACCATACTAAAACAAAAAGAATACAAAAATTTGCCCCATCTTTTTCCATTTTCAATCATTTTGTCAAAAATGCTCCAGGGAGCCACTAGGGCGGCACTAAAGAGACGCATGCCGCGGGTTGCAGACCCCCGGTGTAAAGTTTGCATACATTTTGCTCCACAGTCCCGTTTATAGCCCGTTTTTTGAGTCCGTCTGCAAGCTGTTGGTTTGTGGAGGTGTTCCCAGATTGCGTGGTCATTGGTTTAATTAACGAGCACACAAACCTCCAGCGAAGACAGCTGTGAAGGGAATTATATTTACATAGCACTTTTCTCCAGAGACTCAAAGCGCTTTACATAGTGAAACCCATTATCTACATCTTTGCGCTACATTTAAACCAGTGTGGGTGAATGAAGTGTCTTACCTAAGGACACAACGGCAGAAGCGGGGATCGAACCTGGAACCCTTAAGTTGCTGGCACCGCCGCTCACCCAACCGTGCCACGCCGCCCTGGCTCTTTACCAAACCTGTGCCGACGATATTCCGGATTGTGCTTTTACTTTTTATGGCACTGGTGGACACCATGTCTAATAACAGTAAATAATAAAAAGTAAATAATGGCGTTAGGTTAGCTACCTATTGTATACAGTAAGTACAGACTCCAGAGATAAATATGATACATATAATGCAGGGATGATACATTTTAAATCAGGAGATAGACATTATAATGACACCTAATCTGTATCCTTATAGCTTTATAGCACTAAAAAGTGTTGTAAAATAAATCTACCGTATATTGCAGACTATAAACCGATACCTTTTTTCCTACACTTTGAACCCTGCGACTTATAATGAGGGTGCGGCTGATTTATAGATTTTTCTTTGCTGTTATGGCTGCCATCAGAGGGCCGCTTGTAACAGTGAGTAATATAAGAATTTGCCTCTGGATTTTATTATTAATTATATATACAGTCGCGAACAAAAGTTTACATACACTTGTAAAGAACATAATGTCATGGCTGTCTTGAGTTTCCAATCATTTCTACAACTCTTATTTTTTTTGTGATAGAGTGATTGGAGCACATACTTGTTGGTCACAAAAAAACATTCATGAAGTTTGGTTCTTTTATGAATTTATTATGAGTCTACTGAAAATGTGAGCAAATCTGCTGGGTCAAAAGTATACATACAGCAATGTTCATATTTGCTTACATGTCCCTTGGCAAGTTTCACTGCAATACATGTAAAAACATATGTACCGTCTTTCCATTTACAGTCATACACCGTTAAAAACAAGATTTTACCGTAAAAATATGGCAGCTCAGTCAACAGAATTTTAATGCAAAAAAATGGGTTTTTTTTGTTTTTTTTCAATTTACAGTAATGTGCTGTAAAGAACACTGTATAATTTTGTGTCATTTTTATTAATTTGATGGGTAGTTTGCTGTAAAATCAGGAGTCAAGCAGATGTTTAAGTATTTATTTTTATTTATTTATTTATTTATTTATTTATTTTTTATTTTTTTTATTTAGACAAAACATTTTTGGAAAGTATGATAATATGCTGTAATATTTGTTGGAATAATCCAGGGGTCGTCAACCCAAAATGTTGAAAGAGCCATATTGGACCACAAATACAAAAAAGTAATCGGTCTGGAGCCACAAATAATTAAAAGTCTTATATACTGTGAGTCTTATAATGAAGGCAACACATGATGTAAGTGTCTAATTAGCTATAATAGCCCACTATAAAAATGACTATATGCAAATCTTTGACAGAAATGCTGAAATGTAATATGTATTATATAACTTCTCAGAGGGTGAGATAACTCCTGGAAATGACTGGCTTAGAATGGCTAGAAGTAAAGATGTGTGTGTCCGAGTTAAAGGAAATGGCCGGCTGTCTTCTTCTAATGGATTTAATACAATCTTTGCAAGCTGGCTAAAGTTTGCTTTGGTCTGGAACAACATGGCACATAAACAACTATCAGAAATGCAGCCAATGTTACACACAGATAATGTGTCATGAGACATGCGAATATAAATACACAGAGGACATAAGTAAAGGAAATTAAATGAGCTCAAATATAGCTACAAACGAGGCATAATGATGCAATATGTACATGCAGCTAGCCTAAATAGCATGTAAGCATCGATTAGCTGACCAAATATGCCCGATTAGCACTCCAACAAACATCAACAAAGCTCACCGTTGTGGGTTCACGCACAGCATAAAACGTTTGGTGGACAAAACGAGACAAAGCAGGAGTGGCATA
>NC_084583.2:2007500-2012500 GCF_033978685.3 Nerophis lumbriciformis
GGTATAGTAGCCATGACGGAAGCCATTTATTAGTAAAAAGTTTGCCAAAATGCACATGAGAGACTCTTAGACCATGAGAAATAACATTTTCTGGTCTGATGAGACAAAAATTGAAGTCTTTGGTGTGACTGCCAGGCGTCATGTTTGGAGGAAACCAGGCACCGCTCACCTCCAGGCCAATACCATCCCTACATTGAAGCATGGTGGTGGCAGCATCATGGTGTGGGGGTGGTTTTCAGCAGCAGGAATTGGGAGACTAGTCAGGATAGAGGGAAATGTGAATGCAGCAATGTACAGACACATCCTGGAATGAAAACCAACACTTCCCATCCAACCTGATGGAGCTTGAGAGGTGCTGCAAAGAGGAATGGGCGAAACTGCCCAGAGATAAGTGTACAAACCCAGTTTCCATATGAGTTGGGAAATTGTGTTAGATGAAAATAAAAACGGAATACAATGATTTGCAAAAATGGTAACGTTGCTTGGATGGCAACATATGTTGCTCCAAAACCTGTATGTACCTTTCAGCATTAATGGTGTCTTGGGCACTAATACACCCCCATACCATCACAGATGCTGGCTTTTCAACTTTGCGCCTATAACAATCCGGATGGTTCTTTCCCTTTTTGGTCCGGAGGACACCACGTCCACAGTTTCCAAAAACAATTTGAAATGTGGACTCGTCAGACCACAGAACACTTTTCCACTTTGTATCAGTCCATCTTAGATGAGCTCAGGCCCAGCGAAGCCGACGGCGTTTCTGGGTGTTGTTGATAAACGGTTTTCGCCTTGCATAGGAGAGTTTTAACTTGCACTTACAGATTTAGCGACCAACTGTACTTACAGTGGTTTTCTGAAGTGTTCCTGAGCCCATGTGGTGATATCCTTTACACACTGATATCGCTTGTTGATGCAGTACAGTCTGAGGGATCGAAGGTCACGGGCTTAGCTGCTTACGTGCAGTGATTTCTCCAGATTCTCTGAACCCTTTGATGATATTACAGACCGTAGATGGTGAAATCCCTAAATTCCTTGCAATAGCTGGTTGAGAAAAGTTTTTCTTAAACTGTTCAACAATTTGCTCACGCATTTTTTGACAAAGTGGTGACCCTCGCCCCATCCTTGTTTGGGAATGACTGAGCATTTCATGGAATCTACTTTTATACCCAATCATGGCACCCACCTGTTCCCAATTTGCCTGTTCACCTGTGGGATGTTCCAAATAAGTCTTTGATGAGCATTCCTCAACTTTATCAGTATTTATTGCCACCTTTCCCAACTTCTTTGTCACGCGTTGCTGGCATCAAATTCCAAAGTTAATGATTATTTTCAAAAAAAAAATTGTTTATCAGTTTGAACATCAAATATGTTGTCTTTGTAGCATATTCAACTGAATATGGGTTGAAAATGATTTGCAAATCATTGTATTCCGTTTATATTTACATCTAACACAATTTCCCAACTCATATGGAAACGGGGTTTGTATTTAAAACAACTTGAGTCAGTTATTGCTGACAAAGGTGCATCAACAAAGTATTGAGCAAAGGCTGTGAATACTTATGTACCGTAGGGCGCACGGGATTATAGGGCGCATTAAAGGGGTCATATATATATATATATATATATATATTTGTTTTTTTCTAAATTGAAAACACTTCCTTGTGGTCCACATAACATGTCATGGTGGTTCTTTGGTCAAAATATATTTTCAATGGAACATATAGAATTTTGGTGTTGTTTACTTGAGTCATGTTGCAGTCAACACGTATCTCTTATGTGTGACTGCCATCTACTGGTCACACTTATCATTTCACCATGTACCAAATAAAATAGCTTCGAGGTCGGTAAGCACAACCAGAGTTATTCCGTACATTAGGCGCACCGGTTAATAAGGCGCACTGCCGGGTTTTGAGAAAATGAAAGGATTTTAAGCGCGCCTTATAGTCCGAAAAATACGGTACATGGGATTCTTTTTGTTTGTTTTTTATCTTTTAAAAATTGTCATTAAGGAATATTGTCTATAGAATTTTGAGGGGGAAAAAAATGTATTCCAATTTTTTAATAAGGCTGAAACATAACTGTGGAGGTCTTGCACCAATCAATCAATCATCGACATGCCAGGCTCTTCCATGGTACAATAATATTTTATTGTCAGGATTGTGCACAGTCTTTTTGTGCTTTTCAGCATTTTGCAACGTCTCGCTCGTGCTCGTGCTCGTTCTCCACCGTCCCCTCTCCTTCCCGGCTGCTGCCTTAAACAGAGCGACAGGTGATTAGATAAACGCGCCCAGCTGGGCCATCTACGCAGCTGTCGCTGATCTCGAAGCCGGTCCTGGCACACCCCGCTTCGCTGCAGGTCCGCAGGCCACGCCCCCCCACCCCCACAATAACAAAATGTGGAAAAAGGTGAAGCGCTGTGAACACTTTCCGTATGAACTGTATGTATTGAATCATATTAAATGATGATTGACCTAATCAAGCAGAAAAGCAACCTTTTTTTTTGTTGGAATTTCAACAACAACCAGACCTGGTACATACTCGTGTGGTCGTGACCCCCCGGCTGACTTCTCTTCATTTAGTGAACAACTACACTACTTTATGTAACACATGCACTAAAAATACCTGACTAAAGCACTTTGAGACTGATGAGGTTTGCTGTGTGCGTCTTCCAGCTCAGTACTTTGCCAGCACCATGATGATCGTGGGGATGTCGGTGGTGGTGACCGTTATCGTCCTGCAGTTTCATCACCATGACCCTCAGGGGGGCAAGATGCCCAAGTGGGTAAGTGGCATCCTTTCACCTTGAGAACCATGCTCACACATGGCAAGGCTTCTTTTTTTTTCTTTTTTCTTTTTCCAATATACAAAACCCAAAACCAGTGAAGTTGGCACGTTGTGTAAATGGTAAATAAAAACAGAATACAGTTATTTGCAAATCCTTTTCAACTTATATTCAATTGAATAGACTGCAAAGACAAGATATTTCATGTTCACACTGAGGGACTTTAACATTAACTTAGAATTTCATGGCAGCAACATGTTTCAAAAAAGTTGTCACAAGGGCATTTTTACCACTGTGTTACATGGCCTTTCCTTTTAACAACACTCAGTAAACGTTTGGGAAGTGAGGAGACACATTTTTGAAGCTTTTCAGGTGGAATTCTTTCCCATTCTTGCTTGATGTACAGCTTGATTTGTTCAACAGTCCGGGGTCTCCCTATTTTAGGCTTCATAATGCGCCACACATTTTCAATGGGAGACAGGTCTGGACTACAGGCAGGCCAGTCTAGTACCCACACTCTTTTACTATGACGCAACGCTGTTGTAACACGTGACTTGGCATTGTCTTGCTGAAATAAGCAGGGGCGTCCATGATAACGCTGCTTGGATGGCAACATATGTTGCTCCAAAACATGTACCGGTATGTACCTTTCAGCATTAATGGTGCCTTCACAGATGTGTAAGTTACCCATACCATGGGCACTAATACACCCCCATACCATCACAGATGCTGGCTTTTGAACTTTGCGCCTAGAACAATCCGGATGGTTCTTTTCCTCTTTGTTCCGGAGGACATGACGTCCACAGTTTCCCCAAAAAAATTTAAATGTGGACTCGTCAGACCACAGAACACTTTTCCACTTTGCATCAATCCATCTTAGATGAGCTCAGGCCCAGCGAAGCATTTCTGGGTGTTGTTCATTAATGGCTTGGCTTTCCATAGTAGAGTTCTAACTTGCACTTACAGATGTAGCGACAAACTGTAGTTACTGACAGTGGTTTTCTGAAGTGTTCCTGAGCCCATGTGGTGACATCCTTTACACACTGAGGTCGCTTTTTGATGCAGTACCGCCTGAGGGATTGAAGGTCCGTAATATCATCGTTTACGTGCAGGGATTTCCGTAGATTCTCTGAACCTTTTGATATTACAGACCGTAGATGGTGAAATCCCTAAATTCCTTGCAATAACTTGTTGAGAAATGTTGTTCTTAAACTGTTGGACAATTTGCTCACGCATTTGTTGACAAAGTGGTGACCCTCGCCCCGTCCTTGTTTGTGAATGACTGAGCATTTCATGGAAGCTGCTTTTATACCCAATCATGTGAAGTGAAGTATATTTATATAGCGCTTTTTCTCTAGTGACTCAAAGCGCTTTACATAGAGAAACCCAATATCTAAGTTACATTTAAACCAGTGTGGGTGGCACTGGGAGCAGGTGGGTAAAGTGTCTTGCCCAAGGACACAACAGCAGTGACTCGGATGGTGGAAGCGGGGATCGAACCTGCAACCCTCAAGTTGCTGGCACGGCCACTCTACCAACCGAGCTATACCGCCCCAATCATGGCACCCACCTGTTCCCAATTAGCCCGTTCACCTGTGGGATGTTCCAAATAAGTGTTTGATGAGCATTCCATCAACTTTCTCAGTCTTTTTTGACACTTGTGCCAGCTTTTTTGAAACATGTTGCAGGCATGAAATTCCAAATGAGCTAATATCTGCAAAAAAAAACATTAAATATCTTGTCTTTGCAGTCTATTCAATTGAATATAAGTTGAAAAGGATTTGCAAAACATTGTATTCTGTTTTTATTTACTATTTACACAACGTGACAACTTCACTGGTTTTGGGTTTTAGTACTTGGTGTAAAGCTGAGATATAACTGGAGATGTGCAAAGCTTCCTAGCAGCCATCTCACAACAAGACTACTTATTAGAAGTGATGCGGGGATTCTAACACTTGTTTTTTATATACAATCTTCTGTGTATTCGATACTTTTTTTTTTAAGACTGGGTCAAATATGATTAACTCTGCTTAGTGAGAAGTAGACAGAATCTGTAAGTATTAGCTAAACTGCAGCTGTGAACTGAAAGGAAAACGTCCATTTAAAGGGCAAGTAACCATATTGAAGTCACTTACCTAGTGTCCTGCACGTGTGGTCAAAATATTGTTGGTACCCTTTATTCTAAAGAAGGAAAAACCTGTAAGAATCACTCAAATAA
>NC_084583.2:2017500-2050000 GCF_033978685.3 Nerophis lumbriciformis
ACCGGTATGTTTTTAAGCGCTTCCATAGCGAGATATAAGTTAGAACTTTACGCTCCTTTATATTCTAAATGGCAACAGCAGAGGGTGAATGTCCCATAACAAGAAGATAGAGAAAAAAATAAAGCTTATTGGCACACATTTTCAGGAGTTATGCAGATCCCAAATACAGATCAGCAGGTACCAGAAGGTAAGAAAAGTTGGTTTTGCATAATATTGCGAAATAAAACGCCAGATAATGTCTGCTAATAATAGTACTGCTAATAATACTGTGGTTTCCCATGGCCTTGAAGGCATCATTGCGTTCCCTGCCAATGCTCGTCTTCGTTTACATGTGCTCTGAGTGCTGATTGGCTGGGAGGGCGGAAGTAAGCGGAGAACGTTCCCACGCGTGTTGCGTGACAGAAGTGGCGGTTCTTTTTGTGTCCCAATTGTTTCTTTTTGTCGTCGATTACGGCCTACAAGTAGTCCGGTTGTAACAAACTTTTCGCGTACGTTCCACAATTTGCGATTTAGTGTTGTCGATCACAAGGAACTATACTCTCGGCAGGGTCCTTGAGGGTGCATGGGAGTTTGCCCAACCAGTCTACATGTGCTTTGTGGACTTGGAGAAGGCATTCGACCGTGTCCCTCGGGAAGTCCTGTGGGGAGTGCTCAGAGAGTATGGGGTTTCGGACTGTCTGATTGTGGCGGTCCGCTCCCTGTATGATCAGTGTCAGAGCTTGGTTCGCATTGCCGGCAGTAAGTCGGACACGTTTCCGGTGAGGGTTGGACTCCGCCAAGGCTGCCCTTTGTCACCGATTCTGTTCATAACTTTTATGGACAGAATTTCTAGGCGCAGTCAAGGCGTTGAGGGGATCCGGTTTGGTGGCTGCAGGATTAGGTCTCTGCTTTTTGCAGATGATTTGGTCCTGATGGCTTCATCTGGCCAGGATCTTCAGCTCTCACTGGATCGGTTCGCAGCTGAGTGTGAAGCGACTGGGATGAGAATCAGCACATCCAAGTCCGAGTCCATGGTTCTCGCCCGGAAAAGGGTGGAGTGCCATCTCCGGGTTGGGGAGGAGATCTTGCCCCAAGTGGAGGAGTTCAAGTACCTCGGAGTCTTGTTCACGAGTGAGGGAAGAGTGGATCGTGAGATCGACAGGCGGATCGGTGCGGCGTCTTCAGTAATGCGGACGCTGTATCGATCCGTTGTGGTGAAGAAGGAGCTGAGCCGGAAGGCAGAGCTCTCAATTTACCGGTCGATCTACGTTCCCATCCTCACCTATGGTCATGAGCTTTGGGTTATGACCGAAAGGACAAGATCACGGGTACAAGCGGCCGAAATGAGTTTCCTCCGCCGGGTGGCGGGGCTCTCCCTTAGAGATAGGGTGAGAAGCTCTGTCATCCGGGGGGAGCTCAAAGTAAAGCCGCTGCTCCTCCGCATCGAGAGGAGCCAGATGAGGTGGTTCGGGCATCTGGTCAGGATGCCACCCGAGCGCCTCCCTAAGGAGGTGTTTAGGGCATGTCCGACCGGTAGGAGGCCACGAGGAAGACCCAGGACACGTTGGGAAGACTATGTCTCCCGGCTGGCCTGGGAACGCCTCGGGATCCCCCGGGAGGAGCTGGACGAAGTGGCTGGGGAGAGGGAAGTCTGGGCTTCCCTGCTTAGGCTGCTGCCCCCGCGACCCGACCTCGGATAAGCGGAAGAAGATGGATGGATGGATGGATGTTGTCGATCACAAGGAAGTGTTTTTAAACGTGGATTAAAAACAATCACGGGTCCCCTTTGAAGGAGAAATAATCGCGCAAAACACATTAATGACATTTTTATTTTGTGTTTATTCCACTGAATCACATGTCAGACAATCACGCGTGTTGTAGTCAATCGATGATGATGTGACATTTGGAACGTGACACATTCCACGCAGCCAGGTGGGAGTGGACCAATAAGACAGATATCATTTGTCGTGGGCCATGTTTAACGTGCACACAACTAAAGGTGAACTGGTGTGACTAATCAAATGTTCATATGTGTGCTGTACTTTTATAAAGGAATACAGTAAATGTAATAAAGTGTGACCCACGCAGAACCCCACACACCAAGCTGTGAAACGCAGGAAACTCTTAAAATATTCAGAATATTTATCGAACTTGTGTGTGTGTGTGTGTGTGTGTGTGTGTGTGTTGAGTGACTTATTATGTACATAATGTTTGCCATATTCCTTTTACATCCGTCCTGGTGTCCTCACGCGTGACTTGCCAAAATAAAAGCATATCTCTTCCCTCTGGAACTGGCTCTGTTTCAGGACGCGTGCTGGTGAGTGGAAGAGGCATACAAGGAAAAACAGTCTTTCGAGAGGAAACTTTACTTTTGTACACTTTCTTTTTTGTAAATTGTAAAAAAAAAAAACTTTTTTTTTTTTTTTTTAAATAACACAGGGGAATCAAACAAGTCTCTTTTTTTTGTTGTCCTGTCCAGCTGCTCAGGCAAATCATATAGTTGATGTAGATGCCCATATCAACTGTACACATTTACTTTACAAAAGAGAAGTGTGGGATACTTCTCTTGTTGCCTTATTTGTATTTTATTTATTTTTATTTTAGACTTCCTTTTTATTGTCTTTCAAATTTGAACTTTACAGTACAGATAAGAACGAAATTTCATTGCATTAGCTCATGGTAGTGCAGGATTTAAAAAAAAGCAATAAGTTGCAGATATAAATAAATTGATTACTGTACAGATAATTATTATTAAATGTATTTGTATTATTATTTGGTGCAGCCGGGCCGACAACAACAATAGAACAACGTCACCAAATATGATGGTAAAAGTGATAGCAAAGAAGCAGTGAGTGAAATAAATAAACAATAATACAGAAATGACAATGAGCATTATTACACTACAAATGGAGCAATACAAATACCAATAGAAATAGCAGTACTGATAATGAATAATAACAATAATTACCTCTAATAATAATAATAATGCATTGCATTTGTAACGCACTTTACATTTGTTAAAATCTCTAAGTGCTACAAAGCATAAAAATAGAAAGTAAGAATATATAATAAAAAATTAAAATAGAAATGAAATCATGACACACAAACAGAAACATAGATAAAAATAAATAAATAAAACCTCTATTATCAATCTATTATCAACAATACAATTGTTTCAAATGCAACAATACATATATGTAATGATAACTTGAAATATAATATTTTTTTATTTTTTATTAACATATATATATATTTTTTTATTATTATTATTATTATTTTATAAACCTTTATTTATAAATTGCAACATATACAAACAATTGAGAGATAATAATAATCAAAATAAGTTTAAAAACAGTGCCAGGGGGTTGTAAACTCAATTAAGTAACTAAAATAGGATAACTTGAAAAATATATATATATATATATTTTTTTTTAACATCAAATATGTTTTAATTATGGAAAACATTTGCATATAATTTAGTTATTTTCAGTTTTTTCACCAAAAAGAAGATTAGTGCAACATTGTTTTTCCTTTTTTATATATATATACATATATATATATATATATATATATATATATATATATATATATATATATATATATATATATATATATAAACCTTTATTTATAAATTTCAACATTTACAAACAGTTGAAAATAATAATCAAAGTAAGTACAAAAAAAGTACAAAACAGTACAAAAACAGTACAAAACAGCGCCAGGGGGTTGTAAATTCAAAGTAACTAAAATAGAATGCAAAATAAATATATATATATATTAAACAAAGTGCAAAGCCATAGGCCCACTCAATCTCAGTAAATAATTTAAATTTGGAACACAGCATCATTGTTTTCACAGCTTTTTGGTTGTTGGAGGTAGAGAGTGTTTTAACGTAGAGTTCTAAATCGGGTATTGAGAAACTTACATTTATGAATATAAAACTTAGCCAATAGTATAATGAGGTTGCAAATGTAAAATTCCTTTTCAATTTTTTTTTTTCATACAGTGTAAATCCAAATAGCACATCTTTAAAACAAAGCACAAATTTGTCATGAATATTGTCCAGGATGAAGCGACAGATGCCTGCCACAGTGATGGAGTGCTTTCACAAGTCCAAAACAGGTGGTAAACAGTCTCTGGATGTTAGGAAGGGACCACGTTTTGACCCAGCAGATGTCATTCACAACATTATTCCAGAGCGCAATCACATAGGAGACAGACACACAATCATTTTGGAATAAGCTGCGGATTTGTCTGTTATTTTTCTGATCAAAGCAAAGTTTCCCCACAGGACTGTCAAATGGATCATTCACAATTTTTACAGCAGAAAGAGGAGATGAGTAAGCCCTGTAGAACATAACAACACCTGTTGGGATGGCATCAAATGCAAACCCCGTTTCCATATGAGTTGGGAAATTGTGTTGGATGTAAATATAAACGGAATACAATGATTTGCAAATCATTTTCAACCCATATTCAGTTGAATATGCTACAAAGACAACATATTTGATGTTCAAACTGATAAACATTTTTTTTTTTTTTTGCAAATAATCATTAACTTTAGAATTTGATGCCAACAACACGTGACAAAGAAGTTGGGAAAGGTGGCAATGAATACTGATAAAGTTGAGGAATGCTCATCAAACACTTATTTGGAACATCCCACAGGTGAACAGGCAAATTGGGAACAGGTGGGTGCCATGATTGGGTATAAAAGTAGATTCCATGAAATGCTCAGTCATTCACAAACAAGGATGGGGCGAGGGTCACCACTTTGTCAACAAATGCGTGAGCAAATTGTTGAACAGTTTAAGAAAAACCTTTCTCAACCAGCTATTGCAAGGAATTTAGGGATTTCACCATCTACGGTCCGTAATTTCATCAAAGGGTTCAGAGAATCTGGAGAAATCACTGCACGTAAGCAGCTAAGCCCGTGACCTTCGATCCCTCAGGCTGTACTGCATCAACAAGCGACATCAGTGTGTAAAGGATATCAACACATGGGCTCAGGAACACTTCAGAAACCCACTGTCAGTAACTACAGTTGGTCGCTACATCTGTAAGTGCAAGTTAAAACTCTCCTATGCAAGGCAAAAACCGTTTATCAACAACACCCAGAAACGCCGTCGGCTTCGCTGGGCCTGAGCTCATCTAAGATGGACTGATACAAAGTGGAAAAGTGTTCTGACGAGTCCACATTTCAAATTGTTTTTGGAAACTGTGGACGTCGTGTCCTCCGGACCAAAGAGGAAAAGAACCATCTGGATTGTTATAGGCGCAAATTTGAAAAGCCAGCATGTGTGATGGTATCTGTGAAGTAGAGATGCGCGGATAGGCAATTATTTCATCCGCAACCGCATCAGAAAGTCGTCAACCATCCGCAATCCACCCGATCTAACATTTGATCAGAACCGCATCCGCCCGCACCCGCCCGTTGTTATATATCTAATATAGACGATGCAAGGCATTAGTGAGGTTATAAAGCTTTTGCCTGTTAAAGAAAAGAGACTGATCCAATGCAGTACAGACATTCGCGTGCCACGCTGTCACGACCCAGACGCACACCAGTGCGCAATCATATGGGAGCCGCGCTGAGCGCACCTTCAAGCGCGTCTCGCTGCCGGCGACGGCCGGGTATGGGCCCGACGCTCCAGCGCCATCCATTTTCAGGGCTAGTTGATTCGGCAGGTGGGTTGTTACACACTCCTTAGCGGGTTCCAACTTCCATGGCCACCGTCCTAGCTGCTGTCTATATCAACCAGGGTGAGCCCCACCCCTTTCGTGAGCGCACTGCGCGCGGAGTGACCCCTGTTACGAGCCCCCGGCCACGGAGGTGGCGGGCAGGTAAGCTGCTTACCTGCTGCGCGTGACTCCGGCCGCGGCGAAGGCGGACGAGGCGGGGTGTCGGTGCGGTGGGCGCGGTGGTGACCCTGGACGTGCGTCGGGCCCTTCTCGCGGATCGCCTCAGCTACGGCTCCCGGTGGGGCCCTCTCGGGGGAAGGGGCCTCGGTCCCGGACCCCGGCGAGGCGTCGGGGGCCTTCTCCGCTCCGTAAAAGTGTCCATCTCTTTTTTTTTTTTCTTCTGTTGTGGCATATGCTGCAGGTGCCTGCTCGTTTTTCGTATGTGGGTAACAACATTTAACTATGTATATATATTTCCCAATTGGTTTAACTGCCACCCGCCTGAATCTATTTAAAATCTAATTTTTTTAAATTTCAATCGCCCGACCCGACCCGACCCGACCCGACCCGACCCGCTGATAAAATCTAATTTTTTTAAATTTCATCCGCCCGATTCGCGGATAATCCGCGGACTCCGCGGTTGTGCCCGCAAACCGCGCATCTCTACTGTGAAGGCACCATTAATGCTGAAAGGTACATACAGGTTTTGGACCAACATATGTCGCCCCTGCTTATTTCAGCAAGACAATGCCAAGCCACGTGTTACATCAACGTGGCTTCATAGTAAAAGAGTGCGGGTACTAGACTGGCCTGCCTGTAGTCCAGACCTGTCTCCCATTGAAAATGTGTGGCGCATTATGAAGGCTAAAATACCACAACGGAGACAGCTTAAGTTGTTCAACAGTCCGGGGACTGTTGAACAACTTAAGCTGTACATCAAGCAAGAATGGGAAAGAATTCCACCTGAGAAGCTTAAAAAATGTGTCTCCTCAGTTCCCAAACGTTTACTGAGTGTTGTTAAAAGGAAAGGCCATGTAACACAGTGGTGAACATGCCCTTTCCCAACTACTTTGGCACGTGTTGCAGCCATGAAATTCTAAGTTAATTATTATTTGCAAAAAAAAAAATAAAGTTTATGAGTTTGAACATCAAATATGTTGTCTTTGTAGCATATTCAACTGAATATGGGTTGAAAAAGATTTGCAAATCATTGTATTCCGTTTATATTTACATCTAACACAATTTCCCAACTCATATGGAAACGGGGTTTGTACAATGGCAAATTGTTTGGGAGTCACAGGGACCTTAAAATGGTTGAGAAATTATTGGTAATTTTAAAAGTTGACCTTCCTTATTGAAAAGCTGACTCACTAAAATAATACCATTCTTGAACCAATTGTTGAGGAAAAGAGATTTCCTTTTGTAACATATGTCTTTATTGTTCCAAATGAAATATTTGGTAGGTGAGAAATGGTGTTTGTATGTAAGAGATTATGCCAGAAGGGCTTGTTTGTGGAAGTTTGAAAGAGCAACAGGAATCCTATCAATGTTGTAGTTACACAATAGTAACCATTTTAGGCCTCCGAGGTCAGAAAACACATGATGAGAAATGAAGTTCCAAATTAAGGTAGGGTCTTTCAAATAGTGTCTTATCCAATTCATCTTGAAGGTGAAATCCAGATAGTTTAGACCACCCTGATTGTAATTGTTCATTATAACAGATTTCTCATGATAATGAATTTTGTTTTTCCAAATAAAGTCAACAAGTATTTTGTCAATAGTTTGACATATTTTTTGGTTAACATCTAAAGAAATAGCCGCATACGTAATAAGCCTGGAGATACCTTCTGCTTTGGAAGGCAAGGTTCTGCCTTTTAAGGATAAATCTCTCTGTAGCCATTGGTTAAATATTTTCTTCGTTTTTTTCTACAATTGGAGTTAAGTTCAAGACCGATCTAGAACTCTGATTTTTACTGATAAGTATTCCTAGTAGGGATGTCCGATAATGGCTTTTTGCTGATATCCGATATTCCGATATTGACCAATACCGATATCAACCGATATATATACAGTCGTGGAATTAACACATTATTATGCCTAATTTGGACAACCAGTTATGGGGAAGATAAGGTCCTTTTTATTAAAACAAATAATAATAATAAAATAAGATAAATAAATTTAAAAAAACTTCTTGAATAAAAAAGAAAGTAAAAAATATATAAAAACAGTCACATAGAAACTAGTAATTAATGAAAATGATTAAAAGGTTGGTACTATTAGTGGACCAGCAGCACGCACAATCATGTGTGCTTACGGACTGTATCCCTTGCAGACTGTATTGATATATATTGATATATAATGTAGGAACCAGAATATTAATAACAGAAAGAAACAATCAATCAATCAATCAATGTTTATTTATATAGCCCTAAATCACAAGTGTCTCAAAGGGCTGCACAAGCCACAACGACATCCTCGGTATAGCCCACATAAGGGCAAGGAAAAACTCACCCCAGTGGGACGTCGACCCTTTAGTGTGAATGAGTGTGAATGGGGGAGGAAGGTTTTTTGGGTTGGTGTATTAATTGTAAGTGTATCTTGGGGGTTAAAGCGGCAGGGAAAATTACAAGGACGATACTCCCAGAGATGAGTGCCATGTACGCAACTCGCTGCCTAAAGCGAGTACACAACATCCTGAAGGACAGATACCACCCAGCACATGGCTTCTTCAACCTGCTACCCTCTGGAAGGAGGTATAGATCGATTCGCGCCAGGACCACCAGAATGTCTCACAGTCTGTATCCCCAGGCTGTGAGACTGCTAAATGAACAGCCTGTCCCTTTGCTGCCCCGGACCATTGGCGTTGCTCGGCCTATTTTAGGGGGGCTCAAGCCCCCCTAAAATATTCTGAAGCCCCCCTAAATAATTTGGTGTTAAAAAAAAAAATTAAAAAAAAAATATATATATATATATATATATAGATATATATATATATATTTTTATTTTATTTTTTTTTTTTTACAAATACATGCCGACATATTCATTATAAAGTGGCCCGAATATGAGTTTAAATAAATAATCATATAACCTGTCATTATTCACTCAGTTTCCCCTCACTTCATAGCGTAAGGTAGAGAGCCCCTTTAGTGCGTCAGTATCCAATCCATTCCACTTGTTCATATAGAAAATGCTGACATCACTCAAAATCCAGTCCGCATTTTCTCTGCGACCTTGCTTGCGGTTCTTGGACTTGTTCATATAGAAAATGCCCACATCACTCAAAATCCAGTCCGCATTTTCTCTGCGACCTTGCTTGTGGTCCTGCAGGTGTACGAAGCACATTAGCACAAAGCACTGCAGAACAAGAACGTGAACGGATGCAAAATGGACATAAGAAACTTTTTCAAGAAGGTAGGTATTCATCACTGCTTGTATTAAAATGTATTAGCTCCACTTTACACCAGGTCTGTGTTTGACAAAAAGTTACATTCCCACTCTAAAGCAATGCTGCTACTTAGTTAGCTAGGTAGCCTGAAATGCATCATGAAGGTCCTGGTTATTTATAAAGTTAAATGTGCACTCTTTTTTACCATTTGCTATCTTTGGGGTTACTTCCTTCTGGAGCATCAGCTGTGTTTCTCACTTTACACATGGAGGAGAACAGGAGCAGAGCTCATTCACGTATGACTATCATCAGTAGATAATAATAATAATCACTCCACAACCCCTATTGACCTGTAAGAGTCAGGGCAGAGGAGCACATAAAGTGAGAGGGGAGAGGCCTCTACTGGAAAGGTGAGCAGGAGAATAATGATACATATAAATAAATATTAAAACTTTTTTTTTTTTAAATGGCTTATCGATAAGCCATTTGTTTGATCTATTTCTGGGTGGATCATGTTGACTATTGGTCCTCCTAATTGTCAATCATTCTGGTGATGACACATACGGACATATATATATATACAGTATATATATATACATATATATATATATATATATATATATATATATATATATATATATATATATATATATATTATTTATTTATGTAATATATTGTATTTGTAATCTACTTTACATTTGATTCCAAATCTCAAAGTGCTACAGAATTACAACCATTGACGTTGTTAGGCCTATTTTGGCATTGTAATAAATAAATAAAATAAAAATGGCTTATCGATAAGCCATTTGTTTTATTTGTATATATATATATATATATATATATATATATATATATATATATATATATATATATATATATATATATATATATATAAACCCAGACACCATCATTGTAGTCATTTTTCTCCTGCGTGGACATCCGTCTTCCTTTACAATGAGTGAAGCTGCACGAAACCTTGTGTCTGCAATTGTAAATAATGTAGTTTTTAAGTTTTCTGTTTCTTGTAGAATCTATATAAAGTAATATACATTAGCCTATTGTTAAAATAATGAAAAAAACATCATTAAATATATTTGTTTTATTGTATTGTTACATTAATAGCTGTCTTACAGGACCCAGGATGGCCCAGTGGTTAAGATTCTAGACATGCAATAAACAGTCCTGAGTTCGATACCTGTTTGGTTGACAGTATTTTGGTCCACCTCTTGTGTATTTTACCCAGCAAAGAGTCCCTGTATAGATTTTTATACAAACCGGATACAGAATTTCAGAAGATCCAGGATAGCACAGTGGGTAAGACTTTTGACTTGGAATGAAAGATGCTGGGTTCAATCCCAGGTAAGTTGCTAGTATTTTGTTCCACCTTAAGTCTCTGATTAGCTTTTTTTATGAGCCGGAAAACACGACTTACCAGTGCCAGGATGGCCCAGTGGTTAAGTCTCTTGATTAGGATTAAGCAGTCCTGGGTTCAATACCAGTCGGGTTGACAGCATTTTATTCCACTGGTTTATAGTGTAGTTTACCCAGTAACAAGTCTCTGATTACCTTTCTATATGAGCCAGCAAAACAGCTTCACATGACCCAGGGTGGCACAGTGGTTAAGATTCTTGACATGCAATAAACAGTCCTGAGTTCGATACCTGTCTGGTTGACAGTATTTTGGTCCACCTCTTGTGTATTTTACCCAGCAAAGAGTCCCTGATTAGATTTCTATACAAGCCGGATAGAGAATTTTTACAAGGCCCAGAATAGCACAGTGGGTAAGACTGTTGACTTGGAATGAATGGTGCTGGGTTCAATCCCAGGTAAGTTGCTAGTATTTTGTTCCACCTTAGGTCTCTGATTAGCTTTTTATATGAGCCGGAAAGAATGGCTTACCAGTGCCAGGATGGCCCAGTGGTTAAGACTGTTGAATGGGATTAAACAGTCCTGGGTTCAATACCAGTCGGGTTGGCAGTATTTTATTCCACTGGTTTATAGTGAAGTTTACCCAGCAACAAGTCTCTGATTAGCTTTCTATACAAGCCGGATACAAGAGTTCTCAAGACCCGGGATAGCACAGTGGGTAAGGCTGTTGACTTGGAATAAAGGGTGCTGGGTTCAAATCCAGTAAATTGACTTGTATCTTCTGAAGCTTTGATTGGAAGTGTTGGATGATATATTTCACCTCCATGTGTAATGAAAACATAATAATTAACTTATTTAATTAGTTTTTTAACTGTTCCAATTAACTTTTTTTTTAATCGTACCCAGGAGAGCTCATTGGTCTCTATTATTAAGTTTTACTCCTAGTCCCCCCACCTCAGGAATTACACTCACACGCACATACTCATGCGCACGCACGCACACACACACTCTCACACACACAGGTAACCCCTAAGGTTTATTCATTGACTATTTGACAATTATTATTATCTTTAGCATTGACTTCATTTTTTAACTTTATTTTATTCAAGCAACGAGCACATAACATTACTCAATTTATGTCGTTTTGACGATATTCAGCCAAATTAATGATTACTTGTCTGGGGTTTGAACCAAGTACCCCTGTATTGGGAGCCCACAGTGTTGACCATTGAGCTATTCCGGGTCCCATCATAACCTGATTTTCGCTCATATACAAATGCAATCATTGGACTATGATAGAAATGAAACAAAAACATACATTTTCCTAGTCATGGATTTGAACCTCATACGACTGACTGAGAGGTAGCAGTCTTAGCCACCATGCTATGCAGGGTCTTGGTATACCTTCATTTTTGTTCATATACAAATGCAATCAGTGAACTATTCTAGAGGTAAAACAAAACAACTAAACTTTCAAAGTAAGAGCTTTGAAGCCACCACTACTAACTGAGATGCAGCAGTCTTAACCACTATGCTATCACGGGTCTTGCTGAGTTGGGATTCTGGGGAGCCCACAGTGTTGACTATTAAACTATCCAGAATCTTGTTGATTCATGATTTTTGTTTATTTACAAATGCAATCAGTGATATATGATAGAGGTAAAACAAATTTCTCAACTTTAAAAGTCAAGGATTTGAACTCAGTACTACGGACTCAGAGGCAGCAGTCTTAACCACTGTTCTATCCTGGGTTTTCTTCAGTGATGTAATGGTGAACTAGTAAACTAGTAACCTACGATTGAGGTGATACAAAAACATAGAACCAACTATTTTTCACCGTGAGAAGAGGTGACATCCCTGCAGCAAACATCTGCTGTACGCGTCATTCTCGATGTAGGTGGTGCCAGGATGGCCCAGTGGTTAAGACTGTTGATTAGGATTAAACAGTCCTGGGTTCTATACCAGACGTTTTGACAGTATTTTATTCCACTATTTTATAGTGTAGTTTGCCCAGCAACAAGTCCCTGATTACCTTTCTATATGAGGCAGAAAAACATCTTCACAAGACCCAGGATGGCCCGGTGATTAAGATTCTTGACATGCAATAAACAGTCGTGAGTTTGATACCTGTCTGGTTGACAGTATGTTGGTCCACCTCTTGTGTATTTTACCCAGCAAAGAGTCCCTGATTAGATTTCTATACAAGCCGGATACAGTATTTCAAAAGATCCAGGATAGCACAGTGGGTAAGACTGTTGACTTGGAATGAAGGCTGCTGGTTTCAATCCCAGCTAAATTGGTAATATTTTGTTCCACCTTAAGTCACTGATTAGCTTTTTATATGAGCTGGAAAACATGGCTTACCAGTGCCAGGATGGCCCAGTGGTTAAGACTCTTGATTATCATTAAACAGCCCAGGTTCAATACCAGTTAGGTTGACAGTATTTTATTCCACTGATGTATAGTGTAATTTACCCAGCAAAGAATCCCTGATTAGCTTTCTATACAAGCCGGAGAGAGGTTTTTACAAGTCCCAGAATAGCACAGTGGGTAAGACTGTTGCCTTGGAATGAAGGGTGCTGGGTTCAATCCCAGGTAAGTTGCTAGTATTTAGTTCCACCTTAGGTCTCTGATTAGCTTTTTAAATGAGCCTTAAAGAATTGCTTACCAGTACCAGGATGGCCCAGTGGTTAAGACTCTTGAATAGGATTAAACAGTCCTGGGTTCAATACCAGACGGTATGACAGCATTTTATTCCACTATTTTATAGTGTAGTTTACCCAGCAACAAGTACCTGATTACCTTTCTATATGAGCCAGAAAAACATCTTTGCAAGACCCAGGATGGCCCAGTGGTTAAGATTCTTGACATGCAATAAACAGTCCTGAGTTCAATACCTGTCTGGTTGACAGTATTTTGGTCCACCTCTTGTGTATTTTATCCAGCAAAGAGTCCCTGATTAGCTTTCTATACAAGCCGGATAGAGGTTTTTTACAAGGCCCAGAATAGCACAGTGGGTAAGACTGTTGACTTGGAATGAATGGTGCTGGGTTCAATCCCAGGTAAGATGCTAGTATTTTGTTCCACCTTAGGTCTCTGATTAGCTTTGTATATGAGCCGGAAAGAATGGCTTACCAGTGCCAGGATGGCCCAGTGGTTAAGACTCTTGAATAGGATTAAACAGTCCTGGGTTCAATACCAGTCGGGTTGACAGTATTTTATTCCACTGGTTTATAGTGAAGTTTACCCAGCAAAAAGTCTCTGATTAGCTTTCTATACAAGCAGGATACAAGAGTTCTCAAGACCCGGAATAGCACAGTGGGTAAGGCTGTTGACTTGGAATGAAGGGTGCTGGGTTCAAATCCAGTAATTTGACTTGTATCTTCTGAAGCTTTAATTGGAAATGTTGGATGATATATTTCACCTCCATGTGTAATGAAAACATAATAATTAACTTATTTAATTAGTTTTTTAACTGTTCCAATTAACTTTTTTTTAAATCGTACCCAGGAGAGCTCATTGGTCAACGCTCTCTATTATTAAGTTTTACTCCTAGTCCCCCCACCTCAGGAATTACACTCACACGCTCACTCGCACATACTCATGCGCACGCACGCACACACACACTCTCACACACACAGGTAACCCCTGAGGTGTATTCATTGACTATTTGACAATTATTATTATCTTTAGCATTGACTTCATTTTTTAACTTTATTTTATTCAAGCAACGAGCACATAACATTACTCAATTTATGTCGTTTTGACGACATTCAGCCAAATTAATGATTACTTGTCTGGGGTTTGAACCAAGTACCCCTGTATTGGGAGCCCACAGTGTTGACCATTGAGCTATTCTGGGTCCCATCATAACCTGATTTTCGCTCATATACAAATGCAATCAGTGGACTATGATAAAAATGAAACAAAAACATACATTTTCCTAGTCATGGATTTGAACCTCATACGACTGACTGAGAGGTAGCAGTCTTAGCCACCATGCTATGCAGAGTCTTGGTATACCTTCATTTTTGTTCATATACAAATGCAATCAGTGAACTATTCTAGAGGTAAAACAAAACAACTAAACTTTCAAAGTAAGAGCTTTGAACTCACCACTACTAACTGAGATGCAGCAGTCTTAACCACTATGCTATCACGGGTCTTGCTGAGTTGGGATTCTGGGGAGCCCACAGTGTTGACTATTAAACTATCCAGAATCTTGTTGATTCATGATTTTTGTTTATTTACAAATGCAATCAGTGATATATGATAGAGGTAAAACAAATTTCTCAACTTTAAAAGTCAAGGATTTGAACTCAGTACTACGGACTCAGAGGCAGCAGTCTTAACCACTGTTCTATCCTGGGTTTTCTTCACTGATGTAATGGTGAACTAGTAAACTAGTAACCTACGATTGAGGTGATACAAAAACATAGAACCAACTATTTTTCACCGTGAGAAGAGGTGACATCCCTGCAGCAAACATCTGCTGTACGCGTCATTCTCGATGTAGGTGGTGCCAGGATGGCCCAGTGGTTAAGACTGTTGATTAGGATTAAACAGTCCTGGGTTCTATACCAGTCGGGTTGACAGCATTTTATTCCACTATTTTATAGTGTAGTTTGCCCAGCAACAAGTCCCTGATTACCTTTCTATATGAGGCAGAAAAACATCTTCACAAGACCCAGGATGGCCCGGTGATTAAGATTCTTGACATGCAATAAACAGTCGTGAGTTTGATACCTGTCTGGTTGACAGTATGTTGGTCCACCTCTTGTGTATTTTACCCAGCAAAGAGTCCCTGATTAGATTTCTATACAAGCCGGATACAGTATTTCAAAAGATCCAGGATAGCACAGTGGGTAAGACTGTTGACTTGGAATGAAGGCTGCTGGGTTCAATCCCAGCTAAATTGGTAATATTTTGTTCCACCTTAAGTCACTGATTAGCTTTTTATATGAGCTGGAAAACATGGCTTACCAGTGCCAGGATGGCCCAGTGGTTAAGACTCTTGATTATCATTAAACAGCCCAGGTTCAATACCAGTTAGGTTGACAGTATTTTATTCCACTGATTTATAGTGTAATTTACCCAGCAAAGAATCCCTGATTAGCTTTCTATACAAGCCGGAGAGAGGTTTTTACAAGTCCCAGAATAGCACAGTGGGTAAGACTGTTGCCTTGGAATGAAGGGTGCTGGGTTCAATCCCAGGTAAGTTGCTAGTATTTAGTTCCACCTTAGGTCTCTGATTAGCTTTTTAAATGAGCCTTAAAGAATTGCTTACCAGTACCAGGATGGCCCAGTGGTTAAGACTCTTGAATAGGATTAAACAGTCCTGGGTTCAATACCAGACGGTATGACAGCATTTTATTCCACTATTTTATAGTGTAGTTTACCCAGCAACAAGTACCTGATTACCTTTCTATATGAGCCAGAAAAACATCTTTGCAAGACCCAGGATGGCCCAGTGGTTAAGATTCTTGACATGCAATAAACAGTCCTGAGATCAATACCTGTCTGGTTGACAGTATTTTGGTCCACCTCTTGTGTATTTTATCCAGCAAAGAGTCCCTGATTAGCTTTCTATACAAGCCGGATAGAGGTTTTTTACAAGGCCCAGAATAGCACAGTGGGTAAGACTGTTGACTTGGAATGAATGGTGCTGGGTTCAATCCCAGGTAAGATGCTAGTATTTTGTTCCACCTTAGGTCTCTGATTAGCTTTGTATATGAGCCGGAAAGAATGGCTTACCAGTGCCAGGATGGCCCAGTGGTTAAGACTCTTGAATGGGATTAAACAGTCCTGGGTTCAATACCAGTCGGGTTGACAGTATTTTATTCCACTGGTTTATAGTGAAGTTTACCCAGCAAAAAGTCTCTGATTAGCTTTCTATACAAGCCGGATACAAGAGTTCTCAAGACCCGGAATAGCACAGTGGGTAAGGCTGTTGACTTGGAATGAAGGGTGCTGGGTTCAAATCCAGTAATTTGACTTGTATCTTCTGAAGCTTTGATTGGAAATGTTGGATGATATATTTCACCTCCATGTGTAATGAAAACATAATAATTAACTTATTTAATTAGTTTTTTAACTGTTCCAATTAACTTTTTTTTAAATCGTACCCAGGAGAGCTCATTGGTCAACGCTCTCTATTATTAAGTTTTACTCCTAGTCCCCCCACCTCAGGAATTACACTCACATGCTCACTCGCACATACTCATGCGCACGCACGCACACACACACTCTCACACACACAGGTAACCCCTGAGGTGTATTCATTGACTATTTGACAATTATTATTATCTTTAGCATTGACTTCATTTTTTAACTTTATTTTATTCAAGCAACGAGCACATAACATTACTCAATTTATGTCGTTTTGACGACATTCAGCCAAATTAATGATTACTTGTCTGGGGTTTGAACCAAGTACCCCTGTATTGGGAGCCCACAGTGTTGACCATTGAGCTATTCTGGGTCCCATCATAACCTGATTTTCGCTCATATACAAATGCAATCAGTGGACTATGATAGAAATGAAACAAAAACATACATTTTCCTAGTCATGGATTTGAACCTCATACGACTGACTGAGAGGTAGCAGTCTTAGCCACCATGCTATGCAGAGTCTTGGTATAGCTTCATTTTTGTTCATATACAAATGCAATCAGTGAACTATTCTAGAGGTAAAACAAAACAACTAAACTTTCAAAGTAAGAGATTTGAACTCACCACTACTAACTGAGATGCAGCAGTCTTAAGCACTATGCTATCACGGGTCTTGCTGAGTTGGGATTCTGGGGAGCCCACAGTGTTGACTATTAAACTATCCAGAATCTTGTTGATTCATGATTTTTGTTTATTTACAAATGCAATCAGTGATATATGATAGAGGTAAAACAAATTCCTCAACTTTAAAAGTCAAGGATTTGAACTCAGTACTACGGACTCAGAGGTAGCTGTCTTAACCACTGTTCTATCCTGGGTTTTCGTCACTGATGTAATTGTGAACTAGTAAACTAGTAACCTACGATTGAGGCGATACAAAAACATAGAACCAACTATTTTTCGCCGTGAGAAGAGGTGACATCCCTGCAGCAAACATCTGCTGAGTGCATCATTCTCGACGTGGGTGGTGCTTCACTTCAGTGTTCAGGTTTGCAGTTAAGTTGCAGTGATAACATAACATTTATAGTAGATTGTTACTGTGACTGATTTAGTAAGTAAGATGACATAAATGTTCCCGCTCTATATACACCATCATTGAAGTCATTTTTCTCCTGCGTGGACTTCCGTCTTCCTTTACAATGAGTGAAGCTGCACGAAACCTTGTGTCTGCAATTGTAAATAATGTAGTTTTTATTAAGTTTTGTGTTTCTTGTAGAATCTATATAAAGTAATATACATTAGCCTATTGTTAAAATAATGGAAAAAGCATCATTAAATATATTTGTTGTATTGTATTATTACATTAATAGCTGTTGTATTATTATAGGATGGCTTGTTAAACATCTCATAGGATTTTCAGAGGGAGGAAAAACCAAGACATTTAATATAAAATGTAAAATGAATAAATACATAAAAAGAAAAAGAATAAAAATGGTTAAAAGCCATCGTCCCGGCCGGGGAGCATTTCATTTCGTCCCGTGCATTTTTTTTTTTACCGACGACAGTACGACGGGACTACATTAATCTCAAGCCCTGGAAGTTACATTTTATTGTTTGCATTATTTGTTTCAGCATTGCACTTTGAAGATGGTCCCTCAGCTCTTTGACAGCTTTGGCTCTTTTTCAGATCAGCGGACGGACTCTAAGTCTTTCTTATTTACAGTATATATAAACGTTTCTCATTTCTATTCAGACTTCCATATATATTTAATTTCCTTAACGGCTTACCATAATATATATATATAAATATATATATATATATATATATATATATATATATATATATATATATATATATATATATATATATATATATATATATATATATTATATATATAAGCCAAATCATCCCGATCCAGATCCATCCATCCATCCATTTTCTACCGCTTATTCCCTTTGGGGTCGCGGGGGGCGCTGGAGCCTATCTCAGCTACAATCGGGCGGAAGGCGGTGTACACCCTGGACAAGTCGCCCCCTCATCGCAGGGCCCCGATCCAGATATTACTTTAATTCAAGTAATTAAGTAATATTTCAGGGCTTGAATTTACAACCAGTTTAGTCACATATGTGCCCAAAATGTAATCTGTGCAACTTCAAAATATTTGGGAACAAACAATTATTGTATTGTGAGCGAAAGTGGTGGCATTAGCCTCTATGTTGTGAATGAATAACATAAAGGCTAATGCCATGACTTTCATTGTGTTTCAGTGTATCTTGAAGGATCATACAAGTAATTGTTTCTTGTTGATGCTGTCAACAAAATGTCACTGTGCAAACCCATGTGTGTTGTTGTACTGAACACAGATTGAAAATAAACCGACTGAAATAATAATAATAACAATGAATAATTTCTAAGTCTTTGTTAGCCGTTTGTGAAGTTTTGTGCTCGTGCGCTACGTTCGCTCGCATCCTGTGCATCTCCTGGGGGCTAAGCCCCCCCTGTCCTTAAAAGCTAGTGACGCCCCTGCCCCGGACCATCTTATTACCTCACTCTTCACCACCTCAATAATTGTGCTCTGGACATTGCATTGCTGCAACATCAACGTAACACCCATCAGACATCTGACTGTTCCCACCCCCACGTCCCTCTTATCGCCATCTTCCTGACAATGCTAAAATGTAAACTATTGTCAACCTGCACATCAATGCAGTTTCTATGCCGCTGGACAAAGCTCAAACAAAATCTCGTTGTTCATGTATGACTTAAGTGTTATTATGACAATGACAATAAAGGAATTGATTGATTGATTGATTGATTGATCTTGTGTTTTTTATGTTGATTTAATACAAAAAAAAAAAAAAAAACAAAAAAAAAAAAAAAAACAATACCGATAATAAAAAAAACGATACAGATAATTTCCGATATTACATTTTAAAGCATTTATCGGCCGATAATATCGATCGGACATCTCTAATTCCTAGCTAATTAATACTATCCTTAATTGGAATTTGACATATAGACATCATTTCACATCTCTTCACGGCCAGTAGTTCACACTTATTCACATTTCAACGGAGACCAGAAGCCAAAGAGAATACATGAAACACATCCAACATTTTATGTGATTGATAACATGAGTCCAAATTCACTATAGTTTTGTTGTTGACGATGCCAAATATCTACAGAATAAAACACATGTTAAATACATCAATTGAGGAAAATAGGGCGGGGGACACATTTTATGAAATATGCTGAAATAAAATGTATGCCCCACTAACTTTTTTTTGTCATTAATAAAATGAGTCCAAAATCACAATTTTTATACAACGTCAAGTCCGTACATATAATCCACATGTACTGTATGTCTACCTTGAGTGCTACTATGTGCTTAGCTGTTGTGTAGCTGCTAAGTAGCCTATCAATGTTCGATTATAAATATCCGATCTGGACACCCTTAGTTGTGAACATTCAAATTTTGTGAGCTTTCATTCTATTTTAGTGGCATAATTTACAAAAGGTAAACATGTCGGGCTATAGGCTACTAGGAGCGAGCGGCTACACAACAGCTAAGCACGCCATAGCATACAAGCTACACGTACGAAATCGGTCCTCAATTGATCAATATTGCAATCTAAAACAGCACATTTTGCACATTACTTACAGATACAATGTCTCCGAGGCAGAAGCCTATTAGACAGTAGTATCCAGCAGAGGTGGGACCAAGTCATTGTTTTGCAAGTCACAAGTAAGTCTCAAGTCTTTGCCCTCAAGTCCGAGTCAAGTCCCGAGTCAAGACAGGCAAGCCCCGAGTCAAGTCCAAAGTCAAGACTGGAAAGTCTCAAGTCAAGTCCTAAGTCCTGCATTTTGAGTTTCGAGTCCTTTCAAGTCCTTTTAACCACAGACTAATATATTAACACAGATTGTGTATGCTTTTCAAACGCTGTATTTATTTATTAAAACAAGTGCATTTTAAATTGCAGGAAAGAAAATTGTGCTGACATTGCACTTTATAATAGCACTATTAACCAGTCATTTTAAACATTAACTCATTCCTTTACAGAACAAACACATTGAAAAATAAAGTGCAAATGTACTTATTTGTACAAAAGTGTTAACATTGAAAAAACATGACATATACGTGAACATAACAAAAAAGTTGTACTTTTTATATGTCAGGGCCCTATGCTGCATTGCATTTGCAAAAGACCAAATTAGCCAAGAGTCTGTCAGTCATTTGTGCACGATGGGGGCGTAGTATGATGCCACCATGGCTGAAAACTCGCTCCACTGGAGAACTGGAGGCAGGCACTGCCAAGACTCTCATGGCCACTCGGAACAGTGAAGGAAGAGTCTTCATGTTCAATGCCCAGAACAAAATGGGGGAGAGAGTTTTTTTGGGTTGGTGCACTACTTGTAAGTGTATCTTGTGTTTTTTATGTTGATTTAATTAAAAAAAAAAAAAAAAAAAAAAAAAAAAAAAATTTCTTGTGCGGCCCGATACCAAACGATCCACGGACCAGTACCGGGCCGCGGACCAGTACCGGGCCGCGGCCCGGTGGTTGGGGACCACTGAGGTAAACAACCAACAGTATGTCAGAAAGCTAGCTAAAACGGTACACATATTCATAATATAGTATACATTTTAACTGACCTTTATTTTACTATTTTCGTCTTTTTTTAGGTGGCTAAAATACGCGGTGCTGCTGACCGCCGTCTAACGTTACGTGTGATATATTGACTAACGTAACCCTGCTTGAAAAAAATCACTGAACAAAAAGTATGAATAAGGTAGTGAACTGCAACAGATTCCCGTGTTTGCAATAACGTTATAACGTTAGCAGTGAGTTTACAGCCTCACTGATTTAACTACACAGCAAATAAAAGTCACGTTACTTAGCCAATAAACGTTATCTTACATTCAAAACTTACCCTTCTTTGTGCAACTTCAAATGCCGGACGAAGTTGGAAGTTGTTGCCTCTCCATCAGTAATTTTCGAACCGCATGTGTTGCATACTGCAAACCGTTTTGTGTTGACCACCTCGTAATTTTTATACCCAAACGAAATTATTTTAGGTATCATTTTTTGTTCACTGGCGTGTGGTTTGGACATGTCTTCTTCGTTGGTTGTCCTGCAATTTGATTGGATGAATGCTGTGTGATGAAAACAAAGTAGATCTAATTTGATTTGCTGTTGTACTGAGAGCACACCAGCTGACACACGCAACGCTGATAGACAAGTACACAATGAAAAATACGGAGCGCTCCCGAATAACTTTTTCATCTTTGGGTTTTGGGGAAAGTAGCAAGTCATGTCAAGTCATGTCAATTCAAAAGGCTCAAGTCCAAGTGAAGTCACAAGTCATTGATGTTAAAGTCTAAGTCGAGTTGCAAGTCTTTTTACATTTTGTCAAGTCGAGTCTAAAGTCATCAAATTCATGACTCGAGTCTGACTCGAGTCCAAGTCATGTGACTCGAGTCCACACCTCTGGTATCCAGTAACAAACGTGTCCACGCCATTCAACTTCTTGCTTCATGAGCCTAACCCAACAAAATCATCGGGGCAAATATGTCTTAAAGTTTGTGTTCCATTGTTCTCTGACTAATTTCACTTGATCAAACCTTTTCTAACATTCCACACTACAAAATAGCAAAAAGTGTGTACTATGATTTATGCTGATATCGGATCAATATCGGTAGTGTATCAGAAATGGAAAAAGTCGTATGGAGACACTTACAGGTGCAACAGATGTGTGCGTTTGCTTTGTTTTAGTAGTCAATTCAATAAATTAAGATCATGACTCAGATTGATTGATGCGGACACGTTTGTTACTGGGTACTTTTTAAAACGTTTCTGCCTTAGAGACTTTGTACCTCTGAATAATATATATTTAATTATTTCATACTTGTTTATTTTGACAAATGTTGTGTTTTACACTGCAATATTGTTCAACGAAGGTCACTTCTTATATACTGTATGTCTAGCTTGAGTGCTATTGTGTGCTTGGCTGTTGTGTAGCTGCTCGCCCCTAGTCGCCTATCAATAACCGATTATAAATATCAGATCTGGACACCCTTAGTTATGAACATTCAAAGATGTGGCTTTTATGTGATCTTTCATTCTATTTTAGTGAAGACATTTACAAAAAGGTAAACATGGTAAGCCATAGACTACTAGGAACTAGCAGCTACGCAACAGCTAAGCACACCATAGCACACAAGCTAGAAATATGAAATCGGTCCTCAATTGATCAATATTGTAGTCTAAAACACCACATTTTGCATATTACTTACAGGTACAATGTCTTCGAGGCAGAAGCCTATTAGAATGTATCCAGTAACAAACGTGTCCACACCATTCAACTTCCTGCTTCATGAGCTCAACCCGACGAATCATTCCATTTCGAAAGCATAAATATGTCTTTAAGGTTAGTGTTCTCTGACTAATTCTACTTGATCAAACCTTTTCTAACATTCCACGCTACAAAATAGTAAAAGTGTGTACTATGATTTGTGCTGCTATCGGATACATTTCATTATGGGCCATCAATATCGTTATTGTATCGGAAGTGGAAAAAGTCGTATCGAGACACTCACAGGTGTGACAGATGTATGCTTTGGCTTTGTTTTAGTAGTCAATTCATTAAATTAAGATCATGACTCAGATTGATTGATGCGGACACGTTTGTTACTGGATACTTTCTAATACGTTTCTGCCTTGGAGACTTCTTACCCCAAAGTAATATGTATGTATAACTATTTTGTACTTGTGTCGTGTTTTAAACTGCAATATTGTTCAATGAAGGTCACTTGTTACGTATGTCTAGCTTGCATGCTATGGTGTGCTTAGCTGTTGTGTAGCTGCTAGCCTCTAGTAGCCCTTTCAATATACGATTGTAAATATCAGAACTGGACACCCTTAGTTTATGGCAGCGCAGAAATATGCTGAAATATTACTAACTTTTTCTGCAATTAATAAACTGAGTCCAAATTTTTGTCCAATGCCAAGTCTGTACATATAATCCTACGTGTTGTTGTTTTTTAACATGGAATTTGTTATGGTTGGAGGGAGTTGTGACGGCACAGTTCTACAAGGGGGCAGTAAAGCTCTATGCTTTATTATATATATATATATATATATATATATATATATATATATATATATATATATATATATATATATATATATCCAAGAGTGTGTGGTGTAGATTAGGTGTGGGAATTACTTGAGTGTTTTACCGTAGTGTTGAATCGAGAGTGGGGACAAGGCATAGGAACCGTGGGGCTGAGAGAGAGGCGTCAAGAGGTCCGTGTTCAAGCGGGAGATCGAGATCCAAGAGGCAGTCCGGGAAGCAGGGTGGGGGGGGAACGAGGAATGACGAGACACACAGGTTGTACGCCAACAAAAGGTTATGTTCCGGTAAGGATCCTTGGGTCCACCGGTCCTTATGCAGCTCGCTCTCATCAGTCCCCGGTGTGCTGAATGCCGGTGATGGATTGCAGCTGTTCGCATTTATTGGGGTAGGAATGTCGCATGTCACACCGACAACATTTTTGACGATCAGAGAATGATCGCAATAATCCACATTTTGTATCGACATCACTAATAACACGGACGAGCTGCCCCCATGCGCGCTCCTCCGGTAGGGGATACTAAATATGTCAGGGATACAAAATTTCGCACGACGGTGTTTGCGCGTCCCACTTTGACGGACTCGTGGGTGGAATCGGACTTTTATTCAGCGGCGAGTCAACGCGTCCTGTGTAATTGTTTTAGCAGGCGCGTCCATTCAGAGACCCATAGAGCTCACTGCTCATTTAGCGTCGTTTTGAACGCCGTCATCGGGACACATTTATGGCTATCTTCCTAAAACGACCGTCCTTTTTAAGTTCATATTGTAGCCGAACATTTTCTACAATGACCTTTGAACTCACGACCTACCGATCTCAGGACAGACACTCTAACCATTAGGTCACTGAGTAGGTGGGCATTCCCTGATTACATAGCTGAAGCTGCTTCTAAAAGGATGGGTCACATTATGCAGCAGCCTAGCACTGGTTCATAAACAGTTAAAACAAAATGTGCTTGGAGCGGTGTCAGGTTTGCTCCTTCTCTGCTCGTCCGCCTTATCTTCTTGGAGACTTCGGCCCCTCCCGTGGCTGTCCAGATCTGAAAAACAGACACTTCTACAGCGAGGCGCATTCCAGACACGCAGTGGAGATTTACAAGCTGTCCGCCTTTGCATGATAAAACAAGGACAGCTTTGTGAGCACAAGTGGATAGTAACCAGGGCAACCTGAACTGCAAGCAAACAAGTTGTGTGATAACTTATATACAGTTATTCTGACAGGGATCGAACCTGGAACCCTCAAGTTGCTGACACGGCCACTCTACCAACCAAGCTATACCGCCCTCTCATCATCATCGGCGGTCACTCAAAGCGAGTATGACGCTCCTCCTGGTAGGGGGGTATCCCTTTATGGAGGATGCCTGTGCGTGAATTTAACGTGGGGAGACTGTTGCACAGACAGTCACCACACGATCCTTGACAGATCCGGGTCAGGGTCCAGTGACATGGAGTCCAAGACGACTGGGGACCCTTTTCTGCTGCAGCCTTCTTCCGCCATCGCAGCCGTTGTGGTAGTTCTTACATCTACCGTCTTCCGCCTGCTCCGCCGTTGAGGTCTTCACCGTATCCCTGGCTAGGGGGCAGTCAGGTACTAGGCCTTTGCCAAGGGCCACCTGGGGTAACAGTAGTAAAGGGGTTAACCTCCTAGTGCCCCAAGACCCCATAGAGGAGCCTCCACTGCCGGATGCACTTTAACGTCATGCCCAGGACAGACCGCCCTCTACCTACCTAAAGTAAGGCAAATCGATGCCACGCACAAAATCAAATAAAAAAATAAGCGCATAACAATTTTCGACACGACAGAGAAAACAGTTTTCGTCATCATTGTTCAAATATTGAAACGTCTGTCAAGACGCTTTGAGGACATGAATTCCATCGATCACTTTACTGAGCAAAACTCTTTATTGGCGGCCATAAACACATCACCAAAACATTAGTAAAAAAATGATATCTAGCAAAACTGGTCATTTTCTGCAGTACAAACCAGACCAAAACCAACGTTGTTATATCAACAGCAGCCGCTCGCTCTTTCTCACTTGCGCCAACACATGCACATATGGCACTTAGCCAGTGATGCGTTTACAGCCACACAAAAAGTCGGACAACTCCAACACCACACATAAAGTGTAATTCCAGGTCGTTACACTATGATTTACCAATCAAATGTGTGCTTATTCTAGTGTCATTTATTAAGAATCTTAATTTATAAATATTAATCATGAAATGCTGTTAGTATATTAAATAAATACTAATAAAAATATTTTTTTTTACAAACAGGAAGTTGCAGGAATGTACACAATGTACATCTCATTGTGCAACATGTGAATGTTTTAATGGGAACTAAATTCAATGTCTGAAAGGGGTACAAATTATTTCCCAAGCAGGACCTCCACCCAGACAAACAATACAAGTACACAGTTCATGAAAAACAATATTTGTTGTTGTTATTGTCATTGTAAGTGGGCCTAAACACTTATATTAGAAAATAACCTCATGGAAATGACTGCTGTCATTTGATTATAATAATAAGAGAATGTTGTCTGTCTATCTGTGTTGGCCCTGCGATGAGGTGGGGACTACACGCTCTTTAATCGTCCTTCCGGTTCACTCGGGGTCTGAGAGACGCGACATTCTCCCGAAATAATTACTCCTTCTGATACAGCTCTTGCAAAATTTGGACCGCAGGGAAGCGGCTCTGTGGCTTTATCATATCCACCATGTTGATACGCCAATGACCGGAGTACTCGTCATATTCTGGAACACTGCAAAAAGTCAGTGTTCAAAAACAAGAAAAAAAAAAAATACAAAAATGAGGGGTATTTTATTTGAACTAAGCAAAATTATATGCCAATAGAACAAGAAAATTTGGCTTATCAAGACTTTCCAAAACAAGTAAAATTAGCTAACCTCAATGAACCCAAAAATACCTTAAAATAAGTATATTCTCACTCATAATAACTGTACTACTATATGCAACAGTTGTCATGCTAATATATGAGAACAGTACAGCTTTGCAACAGTTGATATTCTAGTTTCAAGCATGTTTTACTCAATATAGGTCATCAAATCTCAGCAACAAGCTGTAATATCTTACTGAGATCATTTAGGACCAAAACCCTTAAAACAAGTAAAACACTCTAACATAAAATCTGCTTAGTGAGAAGAATTATCTTATCAGACAGAAAATAAGCAAATATCCCCCTTATTTGAGATATTACATCTTACTTAGATTTCAGTTTTTGCAGTGTATGTAGCAGGAGTGCACAAAAGTGACAAGTTCATGCAGAAACACTAGAGAAGAAAGGAATATAAGTCGAACATAACTGTTGTTGTTTTGACATGAAAAAAGTGTGTTCTGACCGGATTGATAACGGAGAAAATAACTTATTGTACAAAAGCAGTGAAGTTGGCATGTTGTCTAAATGGTAAATAAAAACAGAATACAATGATTTGCAAATCGAATAGAATAGAATTTATCTTTATTGTCATTGTACATTATACAACGAAATTGCAAGCAAAACTAATTTAGTGCAAATTCATAACACATAAAAACATAAGAACATAGATAAATAGATAAAAATACATAAAATACATAAAAATACCAAGCACACAGCTCACATGCACAGTCATTATTGTCGTCTTGTGTTCAGCGACACTATTGCTCTCGGGTAAAAAGTGTTCTTAAGTCTGTTTGTCCGGCATTTTATTGTCCTGTATCTCCTGCCCAAGGGCAGCAGTTCAAAAAGTTTATGTCCAGGGCATACTTGCCAACATTGAGACCTCTGATTTCGGGAGGTGGGGGGTCTAGAAGGGGGGGGGGGGCGTGGTTAAGAGGGGAGGAGTATATTTACAGCTAGAATTCACCAAGTCAAGTATTTCATTCATATATATATATATATATATATATATATATATATATATGTATGTGTATATATATATATATATATATATATATATATATATATATATATATATATATATGTATGTGTATTTATATATATGTATATGTGTATATATATATATATATATATATATATATATACATCCTGAAAATATGCAAACAAAACTGTGTTTCGATAATTGAAACTTGTATAAATAAATCTTAAGGAATATAACATAACTTGGCTTCTGAGAACTTCAAAATGTAATGAATAAAATGCTAAAGCTATTGATAAACAAGCAATTATTTTAATAATTAAATATGGTCATTTTAAATTATTATGATCATTTAAAATTAATTATTTCAAATATGTTTATTTTAATTAGGGATGTCCGATAATGGCTTTCTGCCGATATCCGATATTCCGATATTGTCCAACTCTTTAATTACCGATACCGATATCAACCGATATATGCAGTCGTGGAATTAACACAGTATTATGCCTAATTTGGACAACCAGGTATGGTGAAGATAAGGTACTTTTTTTTTTAATTAATAAAATAAAATAAGATAAATGAATTAAAAACATTTTCTTGAATAAAAAAGAAAGTAAAACAATATAAAAACAGTTACATAGAAACTAGTAATTAATGAAAATGAATAAAATTAACTGTTAAAGGTTAGTACTATTAGTGGACCAGCAGCACGCACAATCATGTGTGCTTACGGACTGTATCCCTTGCACACTGTATTGATATATATTGACATATAACGACCCCGAAGGGAATAAGCGGTAGAAAATGGATGGATGGATGGATGTAGGAACCAGAATATTAATAACAAAAAGAAACAACCCTTTTGTGTGAATGAGTGTGAATGAGTTTAAATGGGGGAGGGAGGTTTTTTGGGTTGGTGCACTAATTGTAAGTGTATCTTGTGTTTTTTATGTTGATTTAATAAAAAATAAAAAAACGATACCGATAATTAAAAAAAACAATACCGGTAATTTCCGATATTACATTTTAAAGCATTTATCGGCCGATACGGACATCTCTAATTTTAATGTATAATTCTATGGCTGGATGTAATAAGAAGTCAGAAAAAATACAAATAAAAATACAATTAATTTTGATGTTTTTAGCAAAATATAGTAAAAATGTACTTAGTTTTTTTTTTTAAATTAATAAATATATTTATTTTTAGGTAAGACAAACATAATAATACAATTTATCTCTAGTCTGGATGATTGAGTTCTTGTCACCCTGTTGTCCTCCCATCTCTTCCCCGAGGATGGCTCCATGAGCTGGGCAAACGCCTGGAGATGCCCTACGTCAACAACACGGTCGGCGGCCCGTCTGTGCGCAGCTCGTACATCGCCGCCCTCTACTTCACCCTCAGCAGCCTGACCAGCGTCGGCTTTGGCAACGTGTGCGCCAACACGGACGCCGAGAAGATCTTCTTCATCTGCACCATGCTCATCGGCGGTATGCCGGACGCCTCGTATGGAATAACGTGATTGGGCAGGCACGCTGTTTATACCATGGGAAAGCGGACGTGAAAACAGGCTGTCCTCACTCAGGTCCGCATGGAGCTGGAGGGGGCGTGGCCTCCAGCTCCGGCTGAAAATCGGGAGAATATTTGTCCCGGGAGGTTTTCGGGAGAGGCGCTGAATTTCGGGAGTCTCCTGGAAAATTCAAGAGGGTTGGCAAGTATGATCCAGGGTGAGATGGGTCCCTTATGATGTTTTGGGCCTTTTTGAGGCACCTGGCACTGTACAGTTCATCTATGGAGGGGAGAGAGCAGCCAGTGATCTTCATGGCAGTTTTTATGACCCTCTGAAGTGCATTTATCTCTGCCACCGTGCAGCTGTCATACACTGTATTCAATTGAATAGACTGCAAAGACAAGATATTTAACGTTCCAACTGGAAAACTTTGTTGTTTTCTGCTCATTTGGGTTTTGATGCCTGCGACATGTTTCAAAAAAGTTGGCGCAAGTGGCAAAAAAAGACTGAGAAAGTTGAGGAATGCTCATCAAACACTTATTTGGAACATCCCACAGGTGAACAGGCTGATTGGGAACAGGTGGGTGCCATGATTGGGTATAAAAGCAGCTTCAATGAAATGCTCAGTCATTCACAAACAAGGATGTGGTGAGGGTCACCACTTTGTCAACAAATGCGTGAGCAAATTGTCCAACAGTTTAAGTGAAGTGAATTATATTTATATAGCACATTTCTCTAGTGACTCAAAGCGCTTTTACATAGTGAAATCCAATATCTAAGTTACATTTAAACCAGTGTGGGTGGGCACCGGGAGCAGGTGGGTAAAATGTCTTGCCCAAGGACACAACGGCAGTGACTAGGTTGGCGGGAAGCGGGGATTGAACCTGGAACCCTCAAGTTGCGAGCTCTACCAACCGAGCTATACCGCCCTAATAAATCTGGATCCTGATTGCTACAAATTGATCATGAAAGTTAAAAGTTAAAGTTAAAGTACCAATGATTGTCACACACACACTAGGTGTGGCGAGATTATTCTCTGCCTTTGACCCATCACCCTTGATCACCCCCTGGGAGGTGAGGGGAGCAGTGGGCAGCAGCGGTGGCCGCGCCCGGGAATCATTTTGGTGATTTAACCCCCAATTCCAACCCTTGATGCTGAGTGCCAAGCAGGGAGGTAATGGGTCCCATTTTTATAGTCTTTGGTATGACAGACTGAAGTGGTTTTATTTTCTTTCATTACATTTGTTATTTATTTAATTTAAATTCAATTAAATCAAAAAGTAATTATATTCAATTAAACCAAATAAAAAAAATATTTAATTTAATTAAATCAAATAAAAAAATATTTAATTAAATGAACAGGCGTGACCCTGCTCGCAGATTTAATTTACATTATTTCCAATGGAGATTTTTTTTTCCTCTCAGCTTCTGTACAAGTCTTCCGGAGTCTTCCGGAAAAAGATTACTCAAAAAACAAAGGGACATGAGGTAGGGGGATTCATCTGGCCCCGTTCGTCGCGGTTTACCTGACACATGAAAATAGACAGGGGATGGAGGGATTTTTCAAATTGACTGTGTGACGGTTTTAAAAGTGCTCCCCCTCTGGTCAACATATGAAATAACAAGTGTGTGTAAGAAATTGAAATGCGCCCTCTTTGGCCCAATTTATTTTAAATAAATAAATAAATATGTATATAGAGACTTACTGTGATAACTGAATGAATGAAGATTCAATTACAAACAAAAAATAAAAAATAAAAACATTTTTACAAAAGCAGTCTTTTTCTCACAATGTGTTGACTTTTTTCTTATAAAATTGGGATCAAATTCTCATATTCTTTCTGTTTCTGTAATATTACAATATTTTCTCGTAAAATCATTACTGTTTTAATGTAAAATTATTACTTTTTAATGCAAAATGGTGACATTTGTTATATAAAATTCTGACTTTCATCACAATATCGCCAATTTTTTTTGTTCTTGTAAAATAGTGACGTTTTTTTGGAGTAAAATTATGACTTTTGACGCACTGTCCACTTTATGACAGTAGAGTGTTGGAACATCTTAAAATGCGGTGTCGGCTGCTATGGAGAGTGGCGCTTTCCATCATTTTCAGCAAACCCCTTCCCTCCTGTACACTGATTACTGCTGGTGTAGCGACGCACCTTAAAGCAACAGTAACGCCTTCCTGTTCCCTCTCTATAAGGTCTTATTTGAGTTTGGTTAGCTTATTTTTACACTTTCACCGACGTTGCATGAACAGTGGCGAAAGTGATCGACGCAGCTCGGAGACGTGAACTTTTTGTCTCCTGCTGAGCTTTTCTTCCGTCCTCACATGGCTGGTATCGATTTGACAAGTTGTTGTCACAGATGGGTCTCATCAGCACCGCCGAGGAGGACTTTTCCCGGGCGATCACACCTCCAAGCCGTTCCGAGACGACGTGCAAACATATGTTGTTGACTCCTGCTTGTTTTCGGCGGCGTCAGGAAAGTGGTGTGGCGTGACGCGGCGGCGACGCAAAGCATGGCGGGGTGTAAATAAACATCAACACGGTTGCCGGGGATACAAACACATTGGTGGCAGCTGTGCACAGCATGGGTGTGTAAGTGTGTGTGTGTGTGTGTGTGTGTGTGTGTGTGTGTGTGTATGCGTGTCAAACGGTCAGACCGCTGAGATCAGTGGGAAGCTGATGTCAACGTCGCAGGGTTACAAAAAGTTTGGAAGCACTTTTTTGGAGGCGGTACCGATCCATTTGTAATCTTTGTAAGAATACAACTGTTATTATCACACTAGGGTTGTCCCGATACCAATATTTTGGTACCGGTACCAGTACCAAAATGTGTTTTGATACTTTTCTAAATAAAGGGGACCACAAAAAATGGCATTGGCTTTATTTTATCAAAAAATCGTAAGGTACATTAAACATATGTTTATTGTTGCAATTTAGTCCTTAATTAAAGGCTTAGTGGCCACATGCGTGGACAGCACCTTCTAGCTCTTATTTCCAAAATTGTGTAAACTACTGAATTGGGGTCTTATGGCCACTTATGTGGACACTTATACTCCCATCTGGTGGTGTCAGAAGAGTGTAACATACAATGGGATTTGGGGGAAAAAAAGTGTAAAAATAAGAATTAGCATGTCACTAAACATGAAGTACACGTTTGTGTACTTATGGACTAAGTACATCATATCAAAAGATGATTCTTAGTTTTTATTCTAATTAGGGTCCAATAAGCCCAAATAGCAAAGAGAAAAAAACAAAGCATGTAAATAAACAGCTTGGGCCTTAAGAGGTTAAATTAAATAGTGAACATACTAGACAACTTGTCTTTTAGTAGTAAGTAAACAAACAAAGACTCCTAATTAGTCTGCTGACGTATGCAGTAACATATTGTGTCATTTTTCTACCTATTATTTTGTCAACATTAAAAAGGACAATCTGTAAAAAGTGATTATTA